>NC_048221.1:108676048-108722568 GCF_002007445.2 Ailuropoda melanoleuca
GGGGGGGGGGGGGGGCTACCTCTGGCACTGGTCTCAGTAGTGACTGGGAGTAAGCTCACCTACCATTCCAGAAAAACAAAAATAAGAATCTCGTTCAAAATCCAATCTGGGGGACACCTGGGGGACTCAGTCAGTTAAGCATCTGACTTCTGGTTTCAGCTCAGGTCATGATCTCAGGGTCTTGAGATCAAGACTTGCATCAGGCTCTGCGCTCAGCAGGGAGTCTGCCTAAGATTCTTGCTCCCTCTGCCCCTCCCCCACTAGAGCTCTGTCTCTAAAATAAGGAAATAAATCTTTAAAAAAATCCAATTTAGGCCTTCCCATATCTCTAAATTGTTGAAATGTGTGGACCTTAGATCTTAGCTTCTCCTTCTTTTTTTTTTTCACTTAGAAGAAGTTGGGTTCCTGGGCTCTGTCTTGTCAATGACGCTCAGTACCTGTGCTCACTGGCCTCACCTGGAAGTGGTGTCTCACCTGTTCTCTGGAGTGCGAGGACTGGGATGATCAGAATAGAGCAGTGTTTTGATTGACCCTCTTGTCTGCATTTCTGCCCCTCCACTCCCTGCCATAGAGAGTGCCACGTAAGACACTCTGTCCTCTCCTGAGGTCCCCTTAGCCTCTGAATTCAAGGTGAATGTCAAATTCCCCTGCACTCTCTGAGCTGCCCTCACACTCCGGGGTTTCTCTCTCTTTCCTTAATTCTCCGAACACCATCTCTTTGGTTCTCAATAATCCAAGACTTTCCAATCTGGTAGTAACACTGACACCATTATAAACCCACCATCCTCCTGGCCCACCCACCTCAAGTTTCCAGATCCTGCCCTGCTCCCTGCCTCCAACCCATTATCTTCCCAGTGGGGCACCCTTACACATATAACAATGTGCGCTACTGACACCATTTTGTGCTCCTGGGTCCACAGGGTGAGTGTGCTAGGGTCAGGAGGGACTGAGAGAGGGATTCAGGGGAGAGAGGGCCCAAGAGACTGCAAGGAAGAGGCCCAGGGAAGCCCTCTCAGAGGAACAGGGTTGCATTGGAACCTGACAGAAGCTAGGGGGCTGAGAGGGTATGTTCAGAGTGGGGCAGAGGGCCAGCTCCATGGAGGATGGGAGGACACGATGCTTGGAGCAGCTGGTAGGTGCGGGCCCCTGCCAGGCCGGTGGTAAGAAAAAGCATAGAAAGGAACAGGTGGGGCTTCTGGAAAGCTGCACGGAGGGGCTTGGACCTTGCCCAGTGGGCTGTGTGCACCTCTAAGGACTTTGAGCAGGAATCCTTTTCACTGTAATTATTTTTTGCTCCCATCTTTGGGAATAAAAACTGCACAGTCAACTACTCGTCTATAAAAAGCTTGGCCATATTCTTTAAGCATTTTACCGCCCTCCTTTTCCTGGCCTGAATTATCCTCTGGCCTTTCCGTGAAAGCTCAGTTTCTCACCCCCGCCAATGTTCCCGGGTGGCCTCTCCTGGCATCCAGGCCACCCAGCCCTGTTTTCAGCCAGAAGCAGGAGGTGGGGTTGGGGAATGTGCACAGGCTTCAGTCGCGTCTCTGCGGCGTGCATTTTACCCAGCTGAGCTCCAGACCTTAATGCATGATCAGAGTCTTCTGGTTCCGGAGGGAGGGTCGGTGCCCGTGCCTGGGAGCGCGGTGGCGGTCGGGGTGGGGGTCCGGACGGCGCTTTCCGCTCTACTGGTTCCCGATGACCCACTACAGAATTCAGTGTTTGTTTTATACTTCAGAACAAACAATAAAAACTCGTTAAATGTTTATGTCAACCGCAGCTTGAATTTTACCCCATGTGCACGTTATCCAAGGGGATGAATTGCCCTCCTGCGAAACCTGGACGGTCAGAACTGAGAAATCGCCCTGCCCCTGAACACAGGAACTTTTATTTTGCAACTCCTGTCTCCACTCCTCAATGTCTGGTTTTCTGTTTGGGAGTCTCCTGGGGTGATGGTGCCACCAGATAAAGGTCGTAATGAAAGAGGGAAGGCGGGCGGGAGCGGTGGGGGCGAGCGGTCCCGGGAGCGGGCGGGGCGCCGCGCGAGCAGACCTTCTCCCCACCCGGTCTAGGCTGCGGGCACGCAGTAGGGCTGCAGCGGGACCCCCGCTGCCCGTGAATGCTCGCTATTCAGGAGCCCGGGCTTTTGTTCGAAGTCTGGGCGGCGCTCGGGAGAGCCGAGAACTCGCTGAACTGGTCTGGTGACTAAGGAGTGGCGAGCACTTCCCCCAGGGCCAGGACTCAGGTGAATGAAGTCATCAATATTTTCGGGCAGCCCTAATCTGTGATTAACTTTTATCTCTGCAGTAAAATAACAGCCTCCTTTTCAGCCTGGTAACAAGAAGTAGTTGGCTACCCCGAGGGGGCTGTTTCGGGAGGGGCTCCCCCCACCGGGCAGCCCCAAACAGAGGCAGCCTTGAACCAAGCTGCCAGGGCGCCCCAGGGGAGAGCGTGGAATGGGGGCGTGGGGGAGGGCTCCGTGCGAGGGGGAAGGGGTCCCCCCCAGCCCAGGCCCTTGTGATTCCAGTACACGCAGGCGTGCCGACCTCCAGCTCCGCTCCGCCAAAGCACACAGGCCACTCTCTCCCGTCCCCTCTCCCTGTTTAAGGCTCCCCACTGACCGGGCAACCCTGATAAAACCGTCTAGTCCTTTGTGAGGGAGCACACCGGCCCCTGAGAAGGCCTCCAGCCCATCCTTTCCTCCTTCCGCCTTTACCTTTGCAGGAGCCTTTTGATTTCTCAGCCCACATCAGGTCGCAGAGCACGCAAGCCAAGGCTGTTTCTCTCAAGGCCTATTCCTGTTGCTCCCCCGACTCAAGGTCCTGCTGGAGGGACCCTTGAGCCTGGCACTCAAGTCCCTGCCCAGTCGGGCTGAGAACTTACGGACCTCAAAATCAAAACCCTGGGGAAGGTAGTAGGGGAATCAGACAGGGAAACACAGGTCTCTTTTGGTCTATATTTTGTTTACTCCTTTTTTTTTTTTTGGTATGTCAATTAGTTTAATCTGGTATCTCTCTTTTTTGACTTGCATTTGTTTGTTTTATTTACTTATTTATTCATATTTTAATTCCAATGCGGTTAACATACAGAATCACATTAATTTCAGGTGTACAATATGGTGATTCAACAATTGCACACGTAACTCAGCCCTCATCAAGATAAGTGCCATCTTTGTTTATTCAATTTTGATGGCAACAAACATACCAGAAAGTTTACTTTCCCCTTCCCTCTAGTGGTAGAACAACACAGCCAGCACAGTGTGACCATTCACACACAGCTTCCCTGCTGGGGAGACTGTAGGGAGTGGTGGGGAGCAGAGCTAGGACTAGGGCAAGGCCAGCAAGGTGCCCATGGAGCACATTTTAAGGAGGAACTCACTCTCAGGGTCCTGTAAGTATGGGGTTGGCACCTAAAAATGAATGCCTCCTTAACTTTGGCTCCTGGGGCCTCATTTGCCCCGCCCTAGTCTGACCCTTTTGGGGACAGTGGTAAATCAGAGCATGGACCCACCCAAAGGAACGGGCTGCAAATCAGCTTCAGGTAGTTCTTGCCAAAAGGCAACACTGTGGTCCCACTGCCGCTGGCAGGTGCAGAGTAGGTGCTCAGTGATGTCAAGTGACAAAGTAGACTTTAGACCTACAATTATGGATAGGGAGCCGGGATAAGTCTTGCATTCGCATCATTCTTTATTCAAGGAGTGAGTATGAACAGCAAGCCGCTCAGCTGCCCTCAGCCCAGGGAGCCCTGGCTGCCTCAGGAGACGGTAGGCTGCCCCGCTGTGCCAGGTGTCTGATCGCAGGACCCCAGACAAACTCTTCATGGAGCTTCACTCCACTACTCATTAGGCAGCAGAGTAATAGAAAGGCAGGAAAGAAGAAAAAAATAATTTTTTAAAAAGCATACAAAACACATAATAGTAAAATAATAATACTTTGAAATATGTCAGCATAGCCGCTATAAATAGACTTAAACTTACCCTACTCCAAGAAAGAAATGATCACATTGGATTTCTAAAATATCCAGCTGTATCCTGCTTCTGAGAGACCATCTAAGACAAAACCACACAGACAGGCTAAAAATAGAGGGATGGAAAAATATACACCATATAAATGCTAGCAACAGACAAACTGTAATATAAGGAGAGAAACCAGATAATAATCAAGACACCAATTCTCTCAGAAGCCATCATTGTTCTAAATGTATATGTGTCTAACACATGCACACCCCAAAATATAGTAAGCAAATTGACAGAATTATAAGCCAAAGATTTTAACTCATCTAACTTTATCAGACATTGATAAACCAAACAACTGAAATAAAATTTTAAGATGTGAAAGATTTTGGAAAATAAAAGAAACAGGCATTATCTAGTGGTTGTGTGTGTGTGTGTGTGTGTGTGTGTGTAAAAGTATTTAACCAAAGATACTCATCATTGTCTTTGGAGATACACAGATCATTTAAAAATTTGACCGGGGCACCTGGGTGGCTCAGTGAGTTGGGCGTCCCACTCTCAGGTCATGATCTCAGTGTCCTGAGATAGGGCTCTCCGTGGGGCTCTGAGTTCAGTGTGGAGTCTGCTTATCCCTCTCCCTGTGCTCCTCCCCCAACTCAAATAAACAAATAAACAAATAAATAAAAATCTTTAAAAATTTGGCCACATAGTAGGTCACAAAGAAAGACTCAACAAATGTCTAGAATTCACCAAAATCACACAGATCATATTTTCTAAGTATAGACCAATTAAATTAGAAATCAATAATTCAATAATTCAATAATCAATAATCACATTCATATGTTCAGGAACTCAAATTATTCATAGTTTAAAGAGAAAATTCAAATTTCTTTGGGACATACTGATAATAAATTTATTATATATCAAAGTTGTGGATGGCAACTAAAGGATATTTAAGGTAAATTTTTAAAATGAATGAATTTATAAAATATAGGTGAATTAAAGTAAATGAGCTGAATATTCAAAATAAAAATCATAGGGCACATCCTTAATGTGATCAGAAATATCCACCAAAAATGTAAACATTCTAATTAATGTTAAGACTTTGGAAACATGCACGTCAACATCAGGAACAAGACAAGGGTGTCCATTATTGATGTACAGTGTCCTGGGAGCCATACTGAAGGCAACAGAATGAAAAGAAATAAGAGTGAGAACTGACCCAAAAAAACCCAAAAACGTCCTTCTCTCCAGGAAGTATGATAATCTACGTAGAAAATTCAAGAGGATTTTCAAATAAACTATTCACATGGAAAGGGAGTCCAGCAAATGTGCTAGATGTAATACTCGTGCATACAAATTAGTACCATTTTATGTTATTAAGTAAACCAGTTAGAAAATATAACAGGAAAAAAGATCTCATTTATAATAACAACTAAAGCTCTAAGATATCTCCGTGTACATTTCATAGAAGATGTCCAAGTTGTTTTGGTTTTGATTTGGTTTGGGGGAGTTTTTTTGGAGAAAACTCTGAGATGCTGCTAAGGGGATGGAAGAAAATGTGAGTGAGTGGAGTGATTTGTCATGTTCTTGAATGGAAGACTAGATCTATTTAACAAAGATGACAGTCACCCCCTAATTACTCTCTAAACTCACTACAATTTCATCCAAAATCTCAAAAGTTATTTTTTTTAAAACTCAACAAGCTGATAACCATCAAGACGAATTATAAAATTATAATAATTAAGAGAGTAAAATATCAGTGCAGAGATAGCAAAGAGATCATTAAAAAAATAGAGAACTCAGAAACGGACCTACGCATATGGAAATTTGATATATGACAGGAGGGTTATTGTAGATTAGTTAGAAGAAGGGGGGATAGGTTCATCCAATAAATAACTTGGGAAAAATATGTTATCCATGTGAGAATCAGTTAGTTACTTATATCACAACATATGCAAAAATAAATCTTACGCTTACGAAATGCCTAAGTGGAAAAAGCAACTACTATAAACAATTTAGAAGAAAATATAGACGACTATATGAACTCAGGGGAAGAAATTATTTTCTCAAACTGACAAAATGACAAACCTTAATTCAAAAATTAATGAACTACTTAGTATAATAAATAGGATGACATTACGTTTTTAAAAACATTGTTCAGGACACCTGGGTGGCTCAGTTGGTTAAGTGTCTGCCTTTGGCTCAGGTCACGATCCCAGGGTCCTGGGAGCGAGCCCCTCATTGGGCTCCCTGCTCAGCAGGGAGTCTGCTTCTCCCTCTCTCTCTGCCCCCTGCTCATGATCTCTCTCTCTCTCTCTCTCTCTCTCTCGTCTGCTCTCTCTCTCAAATAAATTTTTAAAAAATCTTAAAAAAAAGAAGGAAACAGATAAATTCATTGTGATATTTTAATACAACAGAATATTATACAATGGCTAAAATAAATTAGAACAGCATGTATCTGGTTAAATCTAAAAACAATGGTGAATGACAAAACTTAGTTTCAGAAGGATATATAGTGTAGGAGAGAGTTCCACAAAATTTTAAAACATACAGAACAATGCTATATAATTCCTGGACGAGCACCATAGGAAAATCTAAAACTTGCTTGAGGCTAAAACACGCTAAATTCAAGACTGCGGTGTCTCTGGGACGTAGGGATGGGGAGGGAGAGCAAGGAAGCCGTTGGCTGTGTCTGGATTGTCTTAGGTACTGTTTCTTTAAGGCCTGAAAGGGATGCAGCGACTCACTCAGACTTTAATGAAACCACGGGAGTGTGTGGGTCCTTGTTATATTCTTCTGCGTACTTGTTCGTTCGTGTGTTTAAAATATTCCCCCCAAGGAGTGCACGGAGAGTGCTGTGCTCCAGCGAGGCTTTCCAGGAAAGACAGGTGTCGGAATGGAGACGCTGGAGGTGTAAGCACCCCCAGTACCAGGCTGTGACCCTGGGTTCCTGCCTGCTGGGGAGCACCCTCACAGAGCAGCCGCACGGAGAGCCCCAGGATGGCCAGGGCAAGCAAAACACGGGGCTGCCCGATGCCGTGAACGCCCTGTGGTATGTTGAGTCCACAGAGCCCAGTGACCCCACATCAATAGGAGTACAAAGGGGGAGCCCCGTCCAGCTAGACACAGTCAGCGCGGGGCCCCACGTATGAGGCCTTGGGGGTTGTGCGGACTTATTACTATGCACTGTGATAGTATTTTCTCCAGAGCGGGATTGGCCCCATCCGTTCAAGTGAGTTCAAGTTCTATTGACAGAGAAAGATTTGAGTCACGCGTGCAGGTTGACCCTTATGACCGCAGCCTGATAAAACTCTAAGGGGTATCACGGTGTCTTCTGCCAAGAATTGGTCAGCATTTCATTTGCCTCGTTTCCGGTCATTCCCAGCAACCTTGTCTTTGGCCTCATCTGGCGTTCTGTGTGGCTCTGGAACGCAGAGATAGTGATAGCAGAGGGGTGGAGAGAAAGGAGGTGTGAGGGGAAATGAGGGTTATCGGGTAATGAGTTCTGCCCTCTCTTGCTCTGCGTTTTGTGTGCTTTGTTTGGGGCGAGGGCGGTGCTTTTTAAGAAAAGTATCGGACAGTACAAATATTTTCAACATGTTTCTTTAATGGATTTGAGAAACGAGAAGAGGCCTGGCGTGGTAGCAGGAAGTAAGCCAGGTTTTCCGGGGGGCGACAGGTCCCTGGGACTGTCCCCAGGACCTGAAGTCTCTGGCCGATGGCACTCACAGGGTTTTGTGCAGGTGCATCGTATGGAAGGGACAACATCTGGGCGGTTTAGGCTCATCTCCAGCCTCTGCGTACGGAGGAGACACGTGAGCGTGTTCGGATGAGCTTTCTTGAAGTACGCAGTTTTCTGTAGTTTTCTCCCAGTTGTGCTATGAAGCCAGCCAGAGGCAGCTGTCTCTCCCCTCCCGGTGCTCCCCAGGGATCCTCACCCTCGGCTGGGATGGCGTAGCCTCCATCAGAGCTGGGACAGCCGGGGAAAACAGCTGCTGACCCAAGGCCAGTTTACAGGTAACAAGCCGCAACTTGCCCACGTTTTTTATTAAGAGGCACACAGACATGGTGAATTCTGTGTTGTGAGCAAAGAGACTCCTGGATAAAGCCAGTGTCCCACTGCATTCCCAGCAACCCGGGCAATGAGGGAAGGAGGGACAGCACAAGGAACAGGGACCTTTGGAGGAGCTCAGATGCTTGGCCCTAGTCATCTCCCCATCGTGGCCTTGTCATTATTGATTAAAAGGTGGGCTTCATGGGGCGCCTGGGTGGCTTTGTCGGTTAAGCGTCTGCCTTCAGCTCAGGTCATGATCCTGGGGTCCTGGAATCGAGCCCCGCTTTGGGCTCCCTCCTCGGCGGGGAGTCTCCTTCTCCCTCTGCCTTGCCTCCCCCCCCACTCAAGCCTCTCTATCAAATAGATAAAATATTAATAATAATAATAATAATAATAATAATAAACGGTGGGCATCAAACAAAGCCAAGAGGGACAGCCCAGCCCATGTCCACACCATGAGGCCCCACGTTCTGCCTTTGCGGCCGTCGGCGCCCGTTCTGGGGAACTTCTCCAACACCAGGAACCCAGAGGTGTGAGTTGGCAGAAGTCACGGGAATATTTGGAGGGTAAACCAGATGATGTCAATCAAATTGCTTTGAGTCTGGAAACAAAGTAGCTGGCTGTTAACGAAGGAGAATGGAGCCTCTCTAGGTGCTTCCCCACGAATGGGGCGAACTCGAGAAGTGAAGGAAAGCCGGCTAAGGAGACTTATGCAGTGCGGTGCAGGGCCAGAGGGATGCTGGGCCGAAGTGGAGGTGTGCAAAGCACCGAAGACACACACAGACCAAAGACCCACACGCTCAGGTCCTGGTGAGGGAAGTCACCTGATGGCCTTCCGGTGTGCAGGGGCACAGACCTGGCTGGAAGGCTGTCCCCGCGCCTGGGGCTGAACGGAGCGAACAGAGGCAGCTCGTCTCCGCCCGCTGGCACGCCCCCTTCTGCTTAGTCCCGGCCTCCGACGCTGCCCATCCCTGGGGAAGCTGACACTTTCAATATTAGCACATCATTATCTTCATGTATCATTTCGTTCCATCTGTAGGTTGGAGTTTATTTTACAGACAAGATTTCAAGCCCATTTTAATCAAAAGACCATGGTTACAACCACGCCTGCTCTGGACTGCCTGCCTGCCTTCCCCAACCGGGCGCTAGGATGGGGCTCCTGCAACGTTATCTTCTGGAATGGCCTCTTGCCTCATTATTATGGTCGCCATTTTTACAGACAAGGAAACAGGCTCAGAGAGGTAACGTTGTCTAATTCAAATCACACAGCACAGTAAATGCAGACAGTGCAAACAGCCAAATTTTAGTCCCAAGCCGTTCTTTCCATGGCTCTGCACAATAGTAGGATTTAAGATAAGAACACCAAGGTTAAATATTAAATATTCTCCTAGAATCCACATCTGCATGAAAGCAGAAACTCTGTTGTAGAAATGCCCATTTTTATGTCTGGAAAGTGTGTAGTTGGAAAATGATCAAACACAGAAATCCACAGGGAGGCTGTGCGGGGCTTTCTTGGCTCTGATGGCTGTTTTATAGGAACAAGGACCAAACAACTGCCCCTCTCTCTCCAGCAGTCACCACCCCCCCCACAAACACACACTCGCGCGCTGCTTGGGAAGCCTGAGTGTCCCTGTGTGGTTTTCTCTGACACCAAATACATGGCCCCAACACCAGTTCTGCAGCCCTCCAACACCAGCTGGGTGTCCTGCAATTCAATTCAATTCTGACACAAACCACCCGGAGCCAAAACAGACCCCAGTGAAGGGCTCCGTCCCCCAAGGCTGCCCCCACTTCAGATGCCTTCTGCAAATGACGTCCCCAGGCTATCCACACTTCTGCCTGGCCGACTGCAAATTCAGGGGCTCCCATAGCCCTTCCTCAGGTCCAGTGATTTGCTAGAACAACTCACAGAACCAAGGAAAGTGCTCTACTTACAATTACCAGTTTATTATAAAGGATACAACTCAGGAAAAGACAAATGGAAGAGATGTGTAGGGCAAGGCATGGGACCAGGGGCTAAGGGCTCCCATATTCTCCCTGGGGGCGACAGCCTCCCAGGGCCTTCATGTGTTTACCCGCGGAGAAGTTCCCCAACCCCACCGCTGACGGATTTGTACAGAAGCTACATTACATAGGGATGATTCATTAAACCATTGGCCATTGTGGCCTGAACTCAATCTCCGCCCCTGTCCCCTCCCAGGAGGTCACAGGTGGGACTGAAAATTCTAACCTTCTAATGCCACAGTTGGTTTTTCTGGCTGTCCGGCCCCCACCCTGAAGCAATCTCGGCCTCCGTGTGGCTCACCTCAGAAGCATGCAAAAGACAGTCAATCCTAAGGGCTTTAGGAACTCTGTGCCAGGAACGAAGGACAAAGACCATTTTTTGGTATTATCCCCCCTCTCTAAATGCGGTCCATGTTCATCAAGGCACGGGCAGCCCAGACTCACCAATTCCTAGGTTCCTTTAGTTTGACTCTCACAGGTAGACCTGACAGCTTTGCAAGTATTTGCCATGTCGCCGGGAACTATATCGCATTTTGATTTTGCATATTAATTTGGCCATCTTTTCTGTAGTGAACCCAAGCTTCATTCCGTTGGGGTCACAGAATCTACAATCTGCCACCTCGTTGGAGAACCTAACTTATGATTTTCTTTGTATTCTAATATGGCCATAGGTTCTCTGATTTTTTTTTTTTTTAAGTACATACAGGGGTGCCTGGGTGGCTCAGTTGCTTGAGCGTCCCACACTTGACTTCTGCTCAGGTCATGATCTCAGGGTCATGAGGTCAAGCCCCGTCTCAGGCTCCCAGCTCAGTTCGGGAAAACTACTTGAGTACACTCTAAATAAATAAATAAATAAATAAATAAAATCTTTTAATAAAAGAAAAGAAAGTACATACACACATTTATTTATTTATTCTTTCATTCACTTATTCATTCACCCATGCATTCATTCATAGTGTTCTTCAAAACCTCTGGATTTTCACAAAACCTGGGCACGCTGATTTTTTGTTGGAGGGTTATTCAATTCATTGCTCTTCAACATTTTTTTTTTTTTTAAGGGGCACCTGGGTGGCCCGGTCGGTTGGTTAAGTGTCTGCCTTCTGCTCAGGTCATGATCCCAGGGTCTTGGGATTGAGCCCCACATTGGGCTCCCTCATTGGGGAACCTGCTTCTCCCTCTGCCTGCTGCTCCCCCTGCTTGTGCTCGCTCTCTGTCTTTCTCTGTCAAATAAATAAATAAAATCTTTTTTAAAAAATAAAAAAAATAATCCAATTTATTTTTAAGTAATTTTTACACCTAATGTGGGGCTCAAACTCACGACCCCCGAAATCAAGCATTGCACGCTCTTCCAACTGAGCTGGCCAGGCAACCCTGTTCTTCAACATCTTAAATGTGAAAAGCTGCTCACCTGCAGCCCTAGCCTCCTGTCCTGTGGTGGCTGTGAAGGCAGGGACACTGCCCAGTCCCTTGTCTGATACTCACCAGGGCAATGGCAGAGGCTGTAACCTCTCCTGCCATTTCTCTGGTTTTGGTTGACACGACTGAAAGACTGCAGAAAGGTGTGGGAAAAAATGCACAAAATTACAACTGTAAGCTTACTTTAAAATAACAATGAGGAGGAAACCTCTTCCTTTTAGAGCCAGAAAGAACTGATTTGAATCATCGTTTCACACCCCTTCGTACTTAAGAACTCTGAGATTGCTCCTAAGCCTCTCGGAGCCTCTGCTTCCTTGTCTGTAAAATGGCAACAATAATGCCTGCGTCTCGGGGCTCCTGGGACCCTGCAGCCACACATGTGGCCCGAGCATGCCCTGCCCGGGCAGGGTGTGGACCGAGGGGGGGCTGCTGCCTTGGCTGTCAGCTGATAGCAGGGCTCCGTCGATGTCAGCCATCCCTGCCACCCTCGTTCCCCTCCCCACTGCACCCCGTCACAGTCCTGTCGCCAGGAAACTGGCAGACGGACCAAACTGCTGCACCCTGAGGCCACTGTGGGCAGACACCAGCATCGGAGGCAGGAGTCCTTGTAATGTAAACGAGGAGACGACTTAAAGCTTGTGAATACTGACAGCTCATCTACCAAGTGCTTTCCAAGTATAACTCCCAGTGACCCCATGACGCAGGTGTGCCCTCGGATCGTCCTGTTCTTACAGACAAGGAAACAGAGGCATTGACAGTCACTAACTCACCGCCAATCACTCCATGAGCAAGCAGATCCACCAACGGTGAAATTTCATTTATATGAAGTTTAAAAACAGGCAAAACTGATCTATGGTGGTAGAGATCGGAATAGTGGTTTCCTGGCAAGGAGTGGTAGTGGTGGGCATGGGAATACACGTGCCCGCGCGTGCGTGCCCAACACGCGCACGTGCACACACACACACACGCACACACACCTACCTTTCGGTGAGCTGTGTGCATTTTCTAAAAGAAAGAAATAAGAAAATTAAAACAGCATTTAGAGGGCACCTGGGTGGCTCAGTTGGTTACGCATCTGCCTTTGGCTCAGGTCATGATCCTAGAGTCCCAGAATCAAGTCCCGCGTTGGGCTCCCCACTAAGGGGGGGAGCCTGCTTCTCCCTCGGACCCTGCCCCCTCTTGTGCTCTCATTCTTTCTCTCAAATAACTAAATAAAATCTTTTAAAAAAATAAATAAAAATAAAACGGCATTTAGAAAGGGGAAAAAACAAAACAAAACCCGCACTGGCTGGTGCAGTCGGACTAGCATGAAACTCTTGATCGTGGGGTTGTGGGTTCAAGCCCCATGTGGGGTGTAGAGATTAGTTAAATAAATAAAACTTAAAAAAAAAAAACTGCAAATGCCCAAACATCACTGGTTGAAGTTCTGATCTAATTGGGTGGGGCAGCAGTCGAATTTAGAAGTTTCCTCAGCGATGCCACGTTGCTACACGGTGGAAAACATTGCTCAGGGAAGCCCCACTACAAAGCCTGGGGGGAGCAGATGGCTGCACTTTGGGAGGACTCCATGCGCTTGGTGCAGCCATGTGGCTCCGTACGGCCTTCCACCTCTCCGTGCGAACCCTGAGCTGCTCTGGAAATCCTTTTCTCGATCCCTCAGGTGTTAGATGCTCACCCATGACATCGGCACCTTTCTCATTTGTACCAGAATCGCCTTTTCTTCATTCCTCATCCCTTTCTATGTCTTGCCAGGCTAAGAAGCTGCATTGGTTATCTTGCAGTATATAACAAATTACCCTAAAACCTGGCGCTTAAAACAGCAAAGATTTATTGTGTCCCACTTTCTGTGTGTCAGGAGTGTGGACACAGCGTAGCCGGGTGTCTGAAACTCAAGAGCTCTCGTGGGGCTGCAGTCAGGCTGTCTGCTGGGGCTGTGGTCTCATCTGCAGGTTTGCCAGGAGGTGGGAGGGACTCTTCCAGGCTCACTCATGGGCTTGTTCCTAGGCCTCCATCCCTCAGCACCGGGGCGTCTCCAGACTGCCTGGTGACCTTGAGACTGGCTTCCCCCAGGCTGTGTGATTCCCAGGGATTCCACCCAAGGTGGAAGCCACAGTCTTTGTATGTATGTATGTATGTATGTATGCATGTATGTATGTATGTATGTATGTATTTATTACCACAGTCTTTCTATAACCTAATATCTCTGAGGGGACATGGGGAGAAAGAAAAAGACACAATATTGTATGTTTCTGCTTCCCTCGGAGTCCTGGCAGTGGTGCTGGTGTTTATTTTCACGGTCCCCCTTCACTGTGTGGTTTTCAAATGCTCCTATGAAGAGAGGAATTATTTTCAAGGACCTTTTGGTACCTCATTTGGTTGGTACCTCATTTGGTTGGACCTCTCTAGAGCTATTCTTGGGTGGACAGCTCTCCCAGGGGCCTCTGTCTGAACCCAGGGGCTTAAACACAGACAGTGGAAGGGCCTCATGAAAAACAGTCCGAGCGCCCGCCATCTACCAGGCCCCAAACTTGTCTGGCTCGGAGAGCGCTGGATATTGAGATAAATTGGGTCTGGGCTGCATGGGAAGTCTAGTGTGATGATTGCGAGAAGACCAGAGGGGTCAACTTGTCAGGGCCCCCCCCCCACCCCCAGTGCTATCAGCGATTTGGGGGGAGTTACTTGGCCTTCAGGAGCCTCCGTTTCCACAGATTCTTACCTGAGAGATTACATCTGTGGCGCCCTCAGAGTCACACTGGAGCGTGAGTAGTACAGGCAGGGGAATGATGCCCCAGGCGGGGGTACTCGTAGGTACTCCCAGTGCTGTGGCAGGAACTACCCCCAGGACCACGTCTCAGCCTGAGTCAGCCCCGACACGGGGCTCAGTGGCTGCTGCAGGAGGTGTGAGCACACGCTTACCCCAGCCTCTAGAGGGGGCTCTCAGGGGTCCTAGTGGCCACGAGCCACGGTCTAGAGAGGAGTTGTCTGAGGAGCGATAGTCCCAGGGTTCATGTTCAGGGGCAGGTGGGTGCTGGGCCACAGCGGGCCGCATCAGGGCTCGGGGTCTGTTGGTCATCTGTCCGGAGGTCTAAGAGGGGAGAGTAGTCCAAATCAGAGCAGCCAGTTTCCATCCTGGTCATCTCCTTACATTTTCCTGCTTTCTTCTAGCCTCCTGGAACCCTTCTCAGGGATGGGTCACCTGGCCACTTCTTCCTGGCTGGAGAAAACTTTTCAAGAAGTTGCTAATTCTGGGTAGATCTTGAGTTAGCCCCTGCCATAGAGACTCTTCAGTTTTCCACCCTCCACCCGACCCCAAATCCTGCCCTCACACTTCATATCTGGGTCCTGTCTCCCAAGTGATGGAATACCAGTGCATCAGCCTCAGTCCCAGCTGGGGGGCAGACAGCGTGTCCGGCTCCCGCAGGAGGCGAGCAGGGCCCGAGTCGCGGGGCTCCCGCAGGCGGCAGCAGGCGCAGGCCAATGTCCAGTGAGCAGCTAGGGCCTGTCATCCTAAAGGTAATGCCATGGGGTGGGGGAAGTGTGGAGTTCTGCACCCCCTTCCTCTTCCTAGCCCAAACACTATCCTGGATCATTCCCTTAGCCTCTTTTAGATGGTTTTCCTATCCATAAATCAGAAAAATATTGAGAATCTAACAAAATAATACATGTAGAAGGACTTGGAAAGCAGTACGATTCAATAACGATAAACACCGAGCACCTGCTAAGTGTCAGGCTATGTTCTGAGCACGAAGCCAAGACAGAGCTCACATGCTAGCAGGCAGAACAAACAAACACGAGAGCCGCAATCTACAGGATAACCGCGAGGCCCAGGAGACAGAACGAGAGGGCAGAGTCTGTGTGAAGAGGGTCAGGAAGGAAGCTGGCTCACACCTGGCTGAGATGAGCAGAGAGCTATACATCTACCCGGGGAAAGAACATTCTAGCAGAAGGGACAGCCAGGTTCCCGAGACGGAGGGGGTGTGTGGTGACGAGGTCTATGTGGGCACTCTGCCCTGGGGTGGGGGGCATGATCCATGAAACAGTGCAGGGTATCTGGGGCACTACGGGGACACTTGCCCGCTGCAGCATTTAAAGGGGCCTTGGCTGACTATGACAATAAGGTACAAAAATCACTCAGCAAGAAGGTGAAGTAGACCAACAGGACAAAAGCCAAAGTCCAAGCTCTCCTCACAGCCCAGCCTAGCCCAGCTCCAAGCCCGTGCCCGCCATCTCCCAGCTCCCCCACCCCAGCCTGCATCCCCCAGCAGCAAGCTTCTCTCTGCTCTCCATCCAACTCACCTCCGGCCCCGTTCCTCTGTCTAAAATCTCCAGCCCTGCCAGGGCACCTGTTTTCTAAGAACCTCCTCACACATCACCACCTCCACGAAGACTCCCATCCTCCGGGGTTTCACCCAGGCAACTGGTGCCTCCACCCAGGCCTTCTCCTGCCCTTGAACACTCCTCCACTGCAATCCTTCTTGCCTGGGCCACTGGGAGGTTCCAGAGACCCTCCTCGGTCTATAGTGCGCCCAAGTGTGTGGGAAGTGGGGCAAAGAGGCAGGGGATGGATTCCCTAGATGAGGCAGGGGCAGGTCACCCTGTGATGTGGAACCACCAGGCGGTCAAGGTACTCCTAGCAAATTTCCACTTCCATTTTATCTTTATGATTAGTGGTGACTTTATTTTATTTTTTGCTTTTATTTTTTAAAGATTTTATCTATTTATTTGTCAGAGAGAGAGAGCACAAGCAGGAGGAGCAGCAGGCAGAGGGAGAAGCAGGCTCCCCGCTGAACAAGGAGCCCAGTGTGAGACTCGATCCCAGGACCCTGGGATCATGATCTGAGCCAAAGGCAGATGTTTAACAACTGAGCCACCCTAGACGCCCCATTTTATTTTTTTAAGATTTTATTTATTTATTTGACAGAGAGAGAGGCAGCGAGAGAGGGAACACAAGCAGGGGGAGTGGGGGAGGGAGAAGCAAGCTTCCCGCCAAGCAAGGGCAGATGCTTAAACCAACGGAGCCACCCAGGCGTCCCAGAGTAGTGGTGATTTTAGTCATTGCAAGAAAAAGTGGGACGCTAAGCTTCACAGTTTACGGAACTGGCTTCATGTATATTTGGACAGTCCCACTCTGTTGCTGAGAGTTACAAAGCACAGGCACTCAAGGCCGCCTTTCATGCTGGGATGTTGTAGGAGACGCAGCGCCTCCTGGCAGGATTCCATGATTGCAGCTAACTGGTAAAGACGGGCATGTTTGTATGCCCACTCTCCTCTCCCTTAGAGCCCGCATCCCAGCTTCCTCGTGAGTGATGAAGAAGGAAGCCAACCCTGACCCGTAGAAATAGTTGATTTCCTCAATTCCAAGGCTCACAATTGTTCAGACTTTAATTATTCTAGAATCAGGATATGTCTTACAATTGGTTGGTGTTCTACATGTGGTGTTTCTTTTTTCTTTCTCCCTCCCACACACACAAAAAATAGCAGTTCTTAAAACAATGGTGTGTCTTACAATTGATGACATCTTAGAATCAAAGAAAATAGCAGTTAAAATCATGGGGTGGCAGCTTACGGTCCACCCATGTCAGACTCCCAGGAGCCATTGTGAAAATCATGCTTTGTTCTGCTTTAAATGTCTGTTGGTGTGAACCCAGACTGACTGGATTCCTAGAACCCCCCAGGTCCCCTGGCCATGCCAGGAGCATAGGAGGCATAAAGAAGAACGTCGCCCTGTCCCTGCCCACATGTGGTCAGCCGTGCCAGTCTGGCCACTAGCTTTTGTACTTTCATTCCGGAATTCATAGAGATGGCTGCCAGCGATGAGAGGTAATCTCGGGACACACAGGCCTCTGTTAGGCCTTAGAATTGCGGAAGTCAGTGGCCAGAGTCGTATGGAGCCAGATGGGACACATGGGAATACAATTAAAGTGAAGCCAGCGTGGCTAGAGGGGGAAGAGGGCAAGTTGCATGAGGAACCAGCACTGCGAGCAGGCCCAGGTTTGGGTGCTGGCCGCGTGTCCTGCAGAACCACATCTCCCAGAGTACATTCTTCACCATGCACTCCCTCAAGATTTTCCTTGAAGAAACGCATTTCACACCTCAAAAGGCATAGGAGTGCTGTATGAATGGTCACTCTCTTGGACAACCATACACGTTAAAGGCACTGAGAAGTCCTGCCCCAAAGAAACATGGTGAACTTCTGTGTAGTATTTTCCAAACTTATTTGGTCACAGAACCCCATTATTTAAGTAACATCTTATAAATCTTAAGATATGAATTTTCTGCAGAACAGTCACTGGGCAACAGTCCTATCTGATCAGAACCACTGGGAACTGAGAGCCATTTTTATCACTCTTCAGTTGATCATGGAAAGGAGAAAGACTGAGTGAAGAAGTGAAGGGCAATACTAGAAAAGATTCTTTCTGGGGTCCCAATCCATAGCCCTGGGCAGAGAAATGCACCGGGGGCCCCATGTGCCCACTGGCCTCCTTCAGGAAGTTGGCTTTGGCTCTCACAAGTGTCCCCAGGCCAGTGGGCTCCCAGCACTGGTCTGACAGGTGTGAAAGCCAGGTGGTTGTGCCCAGCACAGTCCTGGCACACGGGCCCAGTTGCTTCTGGAAGGGCTTTTGCTTGACCAGGACCTTGCACACACAAAACAACGGCAAAACACAAGGCTATGCTCACACAGAAGGGTATTCTGTGGTTCGTCCTGGACACCCAGGGCAGATCTGTGGAAACAAAGTACCATAGGGTGTGGGGTATGGAGCTGGTGTTCTCTGAATTAGGGACACCCAGGTGCCACTTTGGGCTCTCTGGAGATTTGAAAGGAAAAATGGTGGAAAACTCTGATAAGCAAGTCCTGAGTGTTTTAGTTTCTCTGCAAGCCCTCGGTGACCACCAACTGTGGGCAGGACAAATAGTATTACCAAGTCCTTTCCATTGCAAATGTGTCTTTGATGCCCAGCAACCTCCAGGGGGGAAAAGGCTGCAGACTTGGCAAAGTAAGAACTGCCCGGGCAGGAGAGGGCTGGTCTCACACCCTCCTGTGGACAGAGACCGACCGCGGGGATTCTGGGAAAGAGCAGCTCCATCTCTCCAGCAGACACAGTGGAAGAACTGAGACTCATGCTAAGTTTTGAAGGGTTGATGGACAAGGGGAGAAGGGAACCAGAGGCAGTGGGCACAGCAAAAGCCAAGGCATGGAAGCAGAACAGTAGCCTTTGTTCGTCGAGGGGCAGTGAGCTGGTGTATGGGAGTCCTGGGAGGTGGGGGGTTGGGTCGCAGACAGCAGGTGGAGGAGTGTGGATTTGTTTATAAAGGGCTCTCTTTGGTACCAGATGCCATGCCAGGCAGGTGTCCTGGCTTCAGGAAACCTGTCATCAGGAAAGAGCCCTTGAGTGTTGGGTTGGGGTTAAGGACATCTCAAGGGTGGAGGGGAATGTAGGCAAAGGGTTTAGTGGGGCAGCCTTTTTTTTTAATGGGTGGGCATGGCTATGGAAGGAAAGCCCATGAACAGAGAGACTGGGGTGGGGAGGTGTCAGGTGTCGGGCCAGAGGGCTGGGACTGGCAGCAGCAGGCAAGGAGAAGTGGGGGAAGGAGGACGGGGGAAGCACATCCTCACACCGGTGGCAGTCTGGCAGGACTACCGTATGCAGGTTTGCATGGAGCGGGGGGCCAACTGTGGCCCCCCACAGCATTCCACCACTGATGTGCTTTTCTGACCTGCACTGTGATTATTTAAAACCGGAAAAACTTTGTAGAGATACCTCAATTTCTGGCTTCTCTTGAACAATCGAAAGTCTTGGGCTCGATGGGCCTGCACATGGCAGTGCCAGCCAGAGAGGGTCACAGCGGCTCCAACACTCCAGGACTCAGCCCTTCAGGGTCCGCAGTCCCTACTCTCCCCACCGCCTCACACCCAGGCGGCTCCTCTCATGGCCATGTACACGCCGGCCCGGCCCGGAGACGGGTTTGCAGCCGGGATGCAGCTCATGTGCACACAGCTCGCTCCCACACCCATGCCCTCTGGTGTGTCTGTCCCAGAAAAGCAGCCCCTTTTCCTATTCACACAAAGATGCACAGATGAGAGGTGCCCTGCTTGTAAGTTCTCCCGAGCACTGTGTCTGAGTTCTCCACTGGCCCCAGTGGACGAGGCAGCACATGAGAAGGAGAGCAGCTCAGGGAGCTGGGAATGAGGTGGGGATCCCATGCTCAGACACAGTGTTCTGGACACTTTAAAAAATCTGCAGAGATCAGGGGCACCTGGTTGGCTCAGTCAGTAGAGCATGCCACTCTTGATCTCGGGGTTGTAAGTTCGAGCCCCACGATGGGTGGAGACATTACTTAAAAATAAAATTAAAAAAAAAAAACACCCTGCAGAGATCAGGACACCAACACGTAGTAATGCTCAGCTTTGGGAAATGATCAGCAAACATCTACCTGGAGAAGATCTGAATTAGCGGCCGCCGCGGGTCTGACCCTCTACAGCATACAAGGATCTCCCTCCTAAACCTCACGGCAGTCCTGTGGAGCAGCTATTTTTATTTCCCTATTTTGCAAATGAGGAAATGGAAGCTCACCAAGGTTAAGTGATTGGCCCCAGGCCGCTGCCGTTAATACTGATATTAACAACCACTGTCCCATTCTCGGCTGGGCTAAGTAGTTCATACCCATTTGTTCCTTGAATCCTCACCTTGTGGGAGAGCTGCGGCTACTCTTCCCTGTCTCAGAGGACACACAGGCGGGCTGGGCTCAGACCTGGGCCTTGTCAATCCCCGACAACGGGGAGGGAGTCTGCTGACCGAAGGCAGAGGGGTGAGCAAGGCTGGCAATGGGTCCATGGACAGAATCAGGCTCCAGGGATAGGATGGAGGGAGGAGCTCCCTCACCTCATCGGCAGCACAGCTCCACACCCCAACAGAGTGGGGAGAGGAGCTCCGGGCTGCTTCCGCAGATGCCCTTTATAAGGGTCCAGCCACCAGGAGACCAGGAGAGCTTACAGTCTCCCACCCACCCATGCCACTTACAAACCTGGCCCTTGAACACTCAGCTCCCAGTCCCCATGTCTCAGGATGGTCCCACGCAGCAGGTAGCTCTTGACCCTGCCTCGCCATGGCCTCCTAATATGCCATACATTGAGCCATTCTGCTCTTCCAGAAGCTTCTGTGTCCCAGGCCAAGTTGGTCATTTTGTCATTTTTGCTCTGTCCCTGGGATCACTGCTGGGCTTATTACAAAGTCCCAGGAGCCCTCTGGATCAGGACTTGGGGAGAACAGAAGTCCGGTGCCCACACTCCAGCCTCCATTTACATGCACTGCCCTGCGGGGCTGGGGGCTTAGCCATCCTCCAGGGGGGGCCCTGAGTGGAGGGGACCATTGGTCCCCAGCTGCTGAACCGTGCTCCAGCATCCTTGAAGATACTGAAAATCTGAATCTTGTCACAGCATCCTTTTGAAGATACTGAAAATCTATCTAAAAGAAAAGAAAGAAGGCCACTTGGTCGTGTGGAAGCAGCCCCGCCAAGTGCCAGGTCAGGAGCTGGGGCGGGAACCCAGTGCCGGCAGCCAGGAGCCTTTGTTGTCCTGGGTTATTTGTCCAAGTACATCCCGTGAATATGCAAAGCGGCCCAGATCCCATTCTTCACACATTCAAACACTTGAAAGCAGTTACAGTAGTTTTGGAGTTTCTGGCTGAGCTGTTTCTTCCTCAACAGACGGGGTGAGGGCCCCAACCCCGAGCAGCGGGGAAAGGCCACTGTGAGGAGCCAGGTCTCTTGAGGGAGGAGCCTGAGGAGATGGACGGCGGCTGAGACCAGGAGTAGGAAGGCTCTGTTGTTGTAACAAGTAGAACAAGAACATTCCCTCCCTTGAGCTGGTGAGAGAAGGCGGCTTGAGGGCCCTTGGGGAGGATGGGGTGAAAAAGGAACAAGAAGGACAAGACAGGGTGCCTGGGTGGCTCAGGCGGTTAGGCGTCTGCCTTCGGCTCAGGTCATGATCCCAGGATCCTGGGATTGAGCCCCACATGGGGCTCCCCACTGAGCGGGCAGCCAGCTTCTCCCTGTGCCCCCCCCCTTGTGTGTGCACTCATGCGTGCGCTTTCTTGAAAAAATAAATAAAATCTTAGAAAAAAGGAAAAAGGAAGGATAAGACAGATGTGTTGGGGGAGTGAGTGAGGAGCAGGGGAGAAGGGAGGAGAGAAGATGTCCATCTTCTTCCAAAGTATGCAGGATGTGGGAGAAAAGGAAAGATGTGAGGTCTCCACATTCGGTCTCTCAAATTTTCAGGTGCAAATGATCTCTCATTAAAATAGCCACAATCTGAAAAGCTGCCACCAACTTACCCATCTGTGGAATGGGTGCAGGAGGTCTCAGGAGGGAAGAAGTTTCCATGGGGGCTAACTAGCTCAGGGGCCTGTGGCTTTCAGGGCCAGAGGGCACTTCTCGTGAATGAGAAAGCGGAGGCCTGGGGACATTTAAGTGACATTAAAATCATTTGCCCCAAATAATCCAGTCTACATTCAAACCCAGAGTTCAAACCACTATGTCATACTAAGACAGTGCAGCCATATGATAGAGGTATATTGAATCATGTTGTGTAGCTGAAACACGTAAACCTCAATTATACCTCAAAAAATATACATGATAAGGACAGAGGGTGGGCTGGCAGCCAGTGCTCTCTCCGTGATGAGGCTGCCCACACCACCCTCCTGCACATGCTGGAACCCACCTAGAATGATGGCATTTGGTGGTTTCTTGTCTCTAACAGATGTTCATTCTACGACCTGCTGTGCATGAAATGTACACTAATACAGCAGAACTCACACACCCAAACAGCAACCTCAAGTGCCTTGGAAAGCTGCACACCTAGCAATTGAGTTCACACTTGGTAATTGCTTTCAGAGTAATCCGTCCACATCCATTGATCTCTGGTGCCCATGTGAGCCAGGCTCAAGCATTGGCAATGATAAAATAAATACAACAGAGTTCCCACTGAGTAACCGCTAACCATAATGACAGTTATAATCAAGGTAGGAAAGAGAGTCAGGGAAGATCAAGGAGGTAAGACTGCAACCATCTGGTGAGCTGGGAGGGTTTGTGGCATATTTTTTTCCCATGTGCTGCCTGGAGCAGACATCACTAATCAATCCCAGCATTCTTTCCCCAGGAAGCTGGAGAAGCTCAGCATCCTTCTCAGCCCCTGATTTGCCATCCTGGGATCCCAGCTGACTCTGCCCACTTTCCAGAAGAAAGTGAGGGCCAGGGAGTTCAGCAGCAGGGTATCATCTAGAATCCAGATCAGCTGACACAGGAGCCCGAGCAGCTCACAGAGACCTTCCCGGGAAGCAGTCAAAAACCGCACACCGCCACCTCCGTTTTGCCCTCCTTTCCCCACCCCGGCCTTGGACCCACACACAAAAATCTCATTCACGGGAGCAGTGGTTGGATTTGATGCGCTACCATAGAAAATAATTAGGTTTTTCTTCTCCTACAATTTTTTTGTTATGTAATACATATTTTTCAGAAAAATTAGAAAATACAACTAAATAAAAAGAAAAATTAAAGTCACCTATAATCTAACCATTGCTATTTACATTTACACTTTGTTCAATATCTTTCTAGAGTATTCCCAGGCATTTTTTTTCTCTGCTTATGTACCTGAACGGTGCGTAATTACAGAGTGATGCATTCATCCCATGTGTACAGAAATGTATGTATACATATATATATACACAGACACACACACATATACATTCATATAGACACCTACATATATACACACATATAAACACACATGATTCTATTGCACATTTATTTGTAAGCTTTCTTTTCCACTTACCTATACACTATGAATTCTCAAAATTCTCTCTAAATGCCTGCTCTGTGTCACTGCCAATATAACCTCTCCCAACATAACCTGCTCCCCCACCGTTCCCCATACCAAGAGTATTATGGGTATTAAACCCCTCCACTCGGGCAGGCTTCCCAGGCCATGGGGGCTGGGCCTGGCAAATGCAGCCCACATCGAGTGCCACAGGGCTGGAGACGGGATGAGCCAAAGAATGGAGAGTTCCAGATAACAGAATGCAGAGCAATGCCATGGCCTGTGTCCAGCAACCAGGAGACACAGAACTGGGAAGCAGGAAGTAGGCCAAGGCTGCGTCTGCTAGCCAGGAGCCAGGGCGCCCGGGGAGCCTGCTGTCTGGCCTCTGCTGTCCGTGTCTCCAACCAGGACACAGGCCAGCAGAGCAAGCCTACTAGACAGTGAGTCAAAGGTGGGGCAGAAGAGGGCAGCATTTTATGGAAGAGCTGATTCTCAGACGGTCTCTCCCCTCCGTAGCAGTCCGCAGGCTGGAAGACCCTGGTGAAACCGGCCCCCTGGACAGGACTTGCTGGAGGAGCCTAAGTCGAAACAAAGCAATCGAGAGCAAGAAAGCATTCTGGTTGGATTTTTATGTATGTGAAACTAGAAAAAAGAAGACACATAGCTAGATCTTTGAAGTCTCACTATCTAGACATCCACATGGGTCCGCCCACGAGCCAGGTGAAGGGGGTGTGCGCCTTGGCTGGGACGGGTGATCCGGGTTTGAGAGACTGAGGGGAGCACTTGATTCATGGTGGCCGTCAATCAATTTTTACTCTCTCGCTCTTTTCCTTCCCCTGCCCCTCTAAAGGGCGTTAACCCCCACACTCCTTGGACCAAAGACCTCATTTCCCTGCTACCCCCACTAGGACCCTGCACAGAGCAGGCCCACCACACACATGTTGAGTGGGCAGCCCTTCTAGGAGAACAGAAGGAAGCAGGGGGATAGAGAAGAAGCCCCTTGCTGTGTGACTTACTCTGACGTCTGGGGTTTCAGATGAGTGCCGCGTGAAGAGTGCCAGGATTGAGCCACAATCCCTGGCATTGACGGTGTGCATGGGGGCCCCAGTGGAAAGGTGGGCCTGAGAGCACCCTTTTCAAAGGCAAGGAGCAGACACCACCCAAAACGCTGCAAATACGGAAGGTCGGTGTCTGAGAACTCAGGATGGAAAAAGTCTTACCTCTACAACAGTCTCAGGAAGCCTGGGTGGCTCAGTTGGTTGAGTGTCTGCCTTCGGCTCAGGTCATGATTCCGGGGTCCTGGGATCGGATCCCTCATGGGGTTCCTTGCTCAGCAGGGAGTCTGCTTCTCCCTCTCCCCTTGCTTGCTGCTCCCCTGCTTATACTCTCTCTCTCAAATCAATAAATAAAATCTTTTTAAAAAAAATAAATAAAAATAAAACAGTCTGAAGGATCACACATGTAAAGCTCTCCAGAGAGACTTTGGGGCAGGAAAAGCTGAGGAGGTATGCGTCTAGGACAGGAGCCTTCAGAAAGAAACCGCATCCGTGGTCTCCTGCTGCCGGGGGCAGTGATTATGACTCAAATGTTTGTTCTTCCCTGGCTCCTTCCACACCTCTGAAAACAGAAGTGCTCTCACCTAGTCAGAAGGAAAGCCAGGGCAGGCATTGGCACTGCAGCAATGGAGGGGCCCGGGGAAGGAGGCAAAAGGGAAGAGGTGGTCCAGAACCTAGGCTCAGGCTGTCTGGAACGTTTTGCTCTTTATTCTCGTTTGCACACGCCTGAACGAGCTAGCACGTGTGTCTGGGCACCAAGCAAGGGAGGCTGCAGCCTGACCTCACCGTTCAGGAAATGCCGAATGCAAGCGGCGGGGAATGGGCCCGGGAATTTGCCTTTGCCCTTAACTGAAAGGATAGGAAGCAGCAATGAGAGAAATCCCTTCCAGAAAAATCTAAAAAACAATGGGTCAGATTGATTAACTTGCAAAATTAGATGGACTGGTAAAGAAAAATCCCCCCAGAAATCACCAAGTTCAGGGGAAGACAGTGAGAAAAGTAATGCATTAGAATAATTTACACTAGAAAGCCAGGCTGAGGCTCCCACCAGACCTGGTGCCCTCCCATCACATTACTCACCTGGGCTCCTTCTCAGCTACTCTACTCGTCTGACTGAACCGGGGACCCCTGCCTTGTTTTATTCCTAGATGGATCCTAGCCCCGGGCACAGTGCCATCCTTCGATCCACCCTGCATTCTCTACCTTAAGGGTCAGCTCCTCCACCCCCAGCTAAAGGCCACCTCTCCTTCCCCTAACACTCCATTTGGTGTCTTCCCCTCTCTCAGGCGCTGGGACCCCATGTGCAGGTCTTACTTCCTCTAACTCAGTGGAAGTGATCTGAGGACAGGACCTATGTCTAATTAATGGCCTGTCTCCAATAAAACCACCAGGAAAGGCACTAATTACTTAATTAAAGGCGAAGATGTAAACATATGGTGATTTATGAAGCTTCAGTCCGTTCTCATTCTGGACAGCTACGTCTTTCTTTCCCCGGACTCTCAAGCAATCAGCACATTAGGAATTGAGTATCTCCATGTGCACTGGAGATGTAATGATTAATAAGAAGATATAGACCTTGCCCTTCAAGGAGCCGGCCCTTGAGGTCATAGGGTCAAGTTGACCCCAGATACACACCAGGTGGAGGGTGGGCTCCATGGGCGGTGGACTCTGAGAAGGGGACAGTATTAATTTGCTAGGGCTGCCATGACACAGTGCCACGGACAGGATGGCTTAAACCACAGAAGTGTATTGTCTTACAGTTCTGTAGGCAGAAGTCTGAAGCCAAGGTGTTGGTAGGGCTGGTTCTTTCCGAGGGCTTTGAGGGGAGGCTGTGTTCCAGACGGCTCTCTTTGGCTTGTAGATGGCCGTCTTCATGCTCAACGGTGTTCTCCTTGTATGTGTGTCTATGTCCAAATGTCCTGTTTTTATTAAGGACACCGGTCATGTTGGATTAGGGCCAACCTAAATGACCTCATTTTACCTTGATTAGCTCACGAAGACCCTATCTCCAAATGGGGTTACATGCTGAGGTTCTGGGGGTTAGAACCTCAACATCAGCCCATCTGAGGGGGACAAAGTTCAACCCATAACAGAAGTTAGCAGGCAGCTTGCTTACTTTGGGACCTCAGGGTCAATACCTGTGGGAGGAGGGGAGGAAGCGGGAATAGGTGGTGAGAGACTAGCACAGTGATAGGGGGCTAAGAGCCTCAGCTGACCCCAAAGGGAACTCTCTCGAGCTAGAACAACCCTTCAGAGTTGTCCCAAATCGGGCCAAAATGGGCTTGCATTTATACCTCTAGAGGAAGGGGTCTAACCGTGGCTCTCTGCATCGGAGGCAGTCCCTGAAGGAGCTACAGCAGGAAGCTGCCCACAATACGAGCCCTTCCTCCTGGGGTGGGACACCACAGCCTCCAGCAGAGACGGGCTCAGCAGAGGTGCTGTGGACGTCGAGGGTCAGGGTCCCTCCCCGTGGGAAGATCGGGGAAGATGTCACGCGGCAGGTGCCATTTGCCCCTGAAAACAGGGTGGGAAGGATTGGCTGGTGAGAAGCCAGCGGGGGGCTCCGGGGACAGTGGGGACTTCCCCGTGGGGAAAGAGAGGGAAGAAATGAAGCATAACTGTGGGAGGCCCTTAGAGTCAGCTCCAAAGTTTTGCTGGAGGCTCCAGCGGGAGTAGTGATGCGTTCCCACAGTGCCAGGGGAGGAGGGAATGCTGCTCTGGAGTGGCAGGGGTGGACCGGTGGGGACAGGAGAGGGGGACTTCAGAGGGAGACACCAGGGTGTGCCAGGGGCAGCAGGGGAGAGGAAGGGGAGGACTTCACCCGGGCACGGGAGATTTCCAAGCAGAAACGTCGGGATGGGAGCACATTTGAAAGAGAACAGTTTCTCGGGGGTTACTCAACAGGTGGTTGCAAATGTGGGATGAGAATCTGAGAACCAGTCAGGGCTCAGAGCCCGGCCACAGCAGGAGTCCCAGAGAAAGCCCACACATGACCGGTCTCAAGGGAACTCCATCTGGCAAGGCAAGACCAAGGTAAACAGCTGTGTGCCTCAATGTCCAATCCCACCTGCAGAAAAGCTGACCAGAGCGTGTGGCTGCCGCTGGGCAGCAGGGGCGGGGGTGGGAGGGTGCTTGAGTTGTATCTTGAAGGAGGGGTAGAATCTGCTTAGGAACAGCAGATGCTGATGAATAACTGGGGTGAAGCCCCGGAGACCTAACTGAGCCCTGAGGAACAGACAGAAACGGCTGGAAGTGATAAGCCGTTGAGAGGTTGGATCCCTAGTTCCCGGTACAGATGGAATAGAGGGAAAACGGGGAGCAGATGACGTAGAGGGGGTGCCACGTACTGAACCACAGCCCCTCGCCCTGGCCTCCCAAGTACTCCACCTGCTCCTTCACTGGTCTCTCCTCCCCCACTGACAGCCCCCCCCCCATCGAGGTCTGGAACTCACTTTTCACCCCCATACTTCTCTTCCTACCACATGCCACGCACTCTGCCGGTTAAGGGGAGCTCCTAACCTCAGTATGGACAGAATCTTGGCTCCTCATTTGTCTGCTGGAGAGCAGGGGCTGCCCTCGGACCAAACTGAGATTCTGGGCTGTTCTATGGGGGCACAGTGGCCACGCGGGCAAATCCATTGATGCTAGCCCTCTACAAGTGGCCACAACGATCTCAGCAGCCAGCAGCCGAGGGGAGAGACTCCCCCTCCACAAAACTCTTCTGCCTTCCATCCACACCAAACCTCACTCTCAGTGAAGGATCTGGAACTACTTGGGACTAAGGAATAACTGGTGCGGTTCACTAGGACCTTGTGTGGGAGAGGAAATCAAGGGCGGGGGGCAGTAGGCTATGATTGCATTGCTAGCAATCCCTAGAAAGCGGTTCCATCCTCCGAAGTCCTTTCTCAGCGGCTCACCGGAAGTTCTTACTGACCAGAAGTCTGTGACCCTTCTGTCAGCAGTCTGCTTGGGGTTCCTCCTGAATTCTCCATCCTCCCCTATAGCCACAAACTTCATGCCTCCCCCTCTACCATTCAGAGTAGCTCAGCTCAACCCCAGCCTCCACCC
This sequence comes from Ailuropoda melanoleuca, assembly GCF_002007445.2. NCBI lineage: Eukaryota > Metazoa > Chordata > Mammalia > Carnivora > Ursidae > Ailuropoda > Ailuropoda melanoleuca. The sequence goes on from NC_048221.1 coordinate 108,704,410, forward strand.
TCGAGCTGTCTGGTCAGCCCCTCAGCCGTGAACGGGGCCTCCCTCCTCTGGCCTGCCACGCAAAGCTGGGGACAGTGAACGTGCACTTGGTCAGAAGCAGATGTGGACGAGCAGTGAGGCTTCGGGTCCCACCATGCCTCTGTTGGCAGAGGAAAAATCATTGTCCCCCTGTCCTAGGCTGTTGACTAAGACCCTCTGTCATCAAAGATTAACAGGAGAAAAACAGACGTTTAATAACCTGTATACCTCCTGGACACCTGGGAGATATTCCGGAAAACTGCGTTAACTCCCTGACAGGGCCCAAGCAAATCACCTTCGACACCATTTCCAGCTAAAGACAAAAGAAGATGTCGAGGGGTGGGGGAGCCAGTTGTGAGGGGTTTGGGATCTTGAGAAACTGAGTCAGCCCCCTCCTCCTGGTACAGAGAGGCACTCTTACAAATGGAGATTTCCCTTATAGATGTAAATGCTTTTACAAAAAGGGTAACTTCTATTTGGTATTCCGAGTTTCTCCTGAGTCAACTGGAGTTTTTGGTTTGTTTTTTCTTTTTTAATAACCAGCTCAAAAGAATCCTTATGCCAAAGAATCATATCTGGGGGTGGTAAATTCTTTGCCGTAGACTCCGGGTCCTGGCTGCCAGGACGAGATACTGGGACGCCCTTCCTCAAACATCATTAAGGCCTAACCTTCCGGCGGTGGGGACGGGCTCCCGGGGTTTCAGGGCTAGCAGTGCCTCCTCTCTGGCAGGCTCACGGAGGACCCAGCGGGCGGCCCTTCCTTCGGGTTCCAACCGAGCTTTCTCCTCTCACAATGTCAGAAGGAAAGAGCCGGCCGTTCCCTCCTTGTAATAAAAGCCTCTGCAATTTGAAGACAGTAGTTAAGTCATTCTTGAGCTTTCTCATCTCCAAACTAAACAGTCTCAGCCTCTGTAACCTTTCTTGGCAAATTCGACGGCCCATATGCAGCGGAAAAGCAAAACAAAGCCATCTGATGGGGGGAAGGCCTCCTGTCTCCAGCCCAGACTCCGGGCTTTGAAACTCGGTCTGCACTCGGGTCTTCATTACACACGAATTCAGTAGCTTCCAGCGGGAGAGCCGGCGAGAGCCCAGTGCCGGCGCTCCAGGCCCGGGGACGTGCAAGGCGAGGCTGCGTCCGCGCTGGGCCCCGTTTGCACTTCTCCTGTGCTCACGTTCCTGCTGGGGGACGAAAAGGTACCCTGGGGAGTGACCCAGGAGCCCGGGTGCTGCAACTTCCGCCCGGGGCCCCTGGGGGTGGAACGGGGCCCCAGGAGCCTCCAGAAAGCCAGGCAGCCTGCTGGGAAGGCTGCCCTTTGACCCCACAGAAGCCGGTAAGACCGGTTTCCCAGGTACTCCGGGCGCAGCCTGGTAACCTTACCCTTCAGCCGGCCCAGGGGGGGCACTTCCTGCTGCTTCTGAATCGGGGAGGCCGCCTGTGCTGAGTGCCCTCAGCAGGGTCCCCGGGTCCCATTCAGATTCCTCTGGTGGTGGTTTTCTCCGGGTACCTTCCCCCCATTTTCACTGGGCTGTCTCGGGGGACCCAAGGACAGTGTATGCTCTGTCCTCTGGTTTGTGGACCCCGGGCTGCCTCCCCCTCAGCCGTTGTCCTTCTTTTGGTCTTCAGGGCCTTTTTCTTCCTTCAAAGGCCAGTGTTTGCCGTTCAGGCCAAGCTCGCGGGGTTTGGAGTCACCTTACAGGCTCCTACCGTCACTTAAGCAAATTCAACACACTTTTTAAAATATGGGGCGCCTGGGTGGCGCAGTCATTGAGCGTCTGCCTTCGGCCCAGGGCGTAATCCCAGCGTTCATGGGATCAAGCCCCGCATTGGGCTCCTCCGCTGGGAGCCTGCTTCTTCCTCTCCCACTCCTCCTGCCTGTGTTCCCTCTCTTTCTGGCTGTCCCTCTGTCAAATAAATTTTTAAAAAATCTTTAAAAAAAAAATAAATAAAATAGAGAAAAAGTCGTTTGGGCGGTCCCAGGAATTCTGTGCACCATTCCAGTTACACCCCAAAGTGGATCCGGAGCACGAACCTTGATCTCTCTGTGCCTCGTCCTTGGGCTTGCTGCTCTGCTCGCAACACCGACTGGCCTCCAGGGAGACACCGTATGGGCCAGTGGGCTTCCTAAGTAGGAGTCTTCAACTGCAAGCAAACAGAAAGCCCCTTTCCTAAGCCTGGAGAAGAGGCCGGAGGTGTGGAATTTCCAGCAACAAGAAAGCCTGTCTCAAATATGGTGCCTCCATTCAGGTCTTCAGGAGAAGCTGCGGCTACCCGAAAAATGGGCCCCGGGGACGACTTTAGAACTTAACAGCTCTTGGCTTAGAGCTCCACCGCGACATGGGAAGCTGCAGGCGCTCCGTGTCTGGCTTCCTTCCTCTTGTATCCCCAGCACCCAGTTCCGCGCCTGACACTTAAGTCACCTTCCTAAGTGTTTTTTGACTTTGTTGCAATATTTGAATTAACTCATTAGGCCCACTTGGATATTTATGGCGTGTCTACTGTGAAGCCTATGCTATGGATGGCAGGGATTCAAAAAGACAAAAATCACACTTTCCTTCCCTAAAATGTTTATAAAGCCACGGGAAGCACAAGACATAGAAACGTGGAATGTAAATAAAATACAAAATGAGGTACCCCGACTGTGCCAAAGATATTTTCACAAAAGCAAAGACCCTCTTGCCAAACTCCTGTGTTTTCTAAAACAGTGCTGGTTCCTCTGGGTGTTAACGTGAAAAAGCTTTGGTGGTCAGAGGAATTCAGGATCAGGGTGGGCAGATTTCTTTAACATAGGATTTCTTCAAAGAAAGAAACCATCCTTACTTCACATCACATAAAAAAGTTCACTCAGAAATAGATCATAGACATAAATGTAAGAGCTAAGCCATAAAACTCCTAGAAGAAAATACGGGAGAAAAGCTTAGTGACTTTGCTTTTGGCACCAATTGTTACATGCAACAAATAAAGCAGAGATCACAAAGGAAATCGTTTATTAACTGGATCTCATCAAAATAAAAAATAAACTTGCTTTTCAAAACACATGCATGAGAATGAAAAGGAAAGGCACGGGCTGAGAGAAAATATTTGCAAAACATACATATGACAAAGGATTTGTATCTAGAATATGAAAAAGAAGCCATTTGTAAGAAGACAAACAACACACTTTTTTAAATGGGCAAAAGAGCTGAACAGATACTCCACCAAAGAATGGATACGCCTGGCAAACAGGCACTTGAAGTCAACATCATTAGTCATTAGGGAAATGCCGATTACAACCACAACGAGATACCACTCAACACCCACCAGAGTGGATAAAATGAAAAAGACTGACCATACCAAGTGTTTGCAAGGGTGTGAAGCGACTGGAACACTCAGTCACTGCTGGTGGGAATGGAAAATAGTATGACCACTTTGAAGAGCATTTGGCAGTTTTTTTAAACAGTTAAAAATATATCTACCCTATGACTCAGCCATTCCACCCCAGACACTTACACTCCACAAAAAAATGAAAGCATATATTCACACAGAGACTTGGTGCTCAAATATTCATCATGGTTTTATTTGAAACGGACAGAAACAAGAAACAACCCAAATGAACCCCAGCAGACGAATGGATTAACACATTGTGACATAGAAATACAATGGAATGATACTCAACAATAAAAAAGGAAGAAACTATTGTTACACACAGAAACGTGTTGGAATCTCAACATAATTATGCTGAATAAGAGAAGGCAGGCAAAGTACATACATATTACGATCCTAGGTACATAAAATTCTCAAAAATGCCAATAATTTATAGTAACAGAAAGCAGATTGGTGGCCGCCTATTGGGGGCAGAGGGTTGAAAAGCTGGAGAGAGGAACTACAAAGTGGCAGAAGGAAACTTCTGGGGTGATGTCTATGTTCATTATCTTAGTTGTGATGATAGTCTCAGAGATGTATAAATATGTCAAAACTTCTCAAATAGACACTTTAATTATGTTCAGTTTATTATGTGGCAATTACACTTGGATAAAGCTGTCACAGAAGAAAGAACGCTTATCTTCTGGAGAGATACACTGAATGTTTTACAAACAAAATTATCTAAAGACAGAAATTTGCTTCTAGATAATACAGGAGTAGGTTGTGAAGTGGGTGGTGACATCGATACAAGGGTGATATAAAGATGGGCCACGAGCTGACAGATGTTGAGGCTACGTACGTTCACGTACGTTTGAAATACTACACTGAAAAAAACACCTCCTAGAAAATGTGCCTTTAACTCTAAGCATGTGGTACAGCTTACTGCCATATTTTTTTCTCCAAAGCTTGCGAGGGACCTGGTTATCATTTTTTTTTTTTTTTCAAGCAAGCTCTACGCCCAACATGGGGCTTGAACTCAGGACCCTGAGTCAGGTGTTCTACTGACGGAGCCAGCCAGCCGGGTGCACCGAGACCTGGTTATCCGGACAGAAACCTCATAGGTTTTAGTCTGTTCCATAAAAATATGTGTAAGTGATACAGTCCACGTGAATTGATTACCATTGATTTGAAACAATTAATAATAATCAATGCAGGTCTTTTGGCAGGCTGAATTTTCTCAAAGAAGGAATACTTTTACTCAAAGAAGGGGTTGAGAGGACATCCTTAACAAGGAGGGCTTGAATTGCCTCAGGGCTGCCCTTGTACAATTCTTTCTGGACGGATAGAGTGCATGTGCATCAAAGTAGTGAAATAATGGAGAGATGTGGACCAGGAATTAGAAAGTGGACCCTGAAGGCCTCCTCAGTACCCAGCTCCCGAAGAACAAGCATCGTTATCCCACACCCCCACAACCCTGCAGCATCAACATTACAGCCCACAGTGCATGGAAAATTCCAAGCCTGCTAACAATTAGGACAGTGCCCCTCTAATGAAAGGGTCTGTTTGTGAAATTTCCTTGAATGTCTCATGTGAATGTGGAGTGAACTCTTCTACATTAAATTCTCAGAGGATTTTACCCTCTGTGAGGGTTTGATAATTTACAGCCGAGTGGAGGCATCATCCCAGGCTCAGTGCTCCTTGGCCAGCATCCCCACGTGGGAGTGGAGACACAGGCATACCACCGCAGAGGCACTGGAGGTCATGAGAGCAGCCAAAGATGTTGGTCAGAAAAGGTATATGGGTCACTCGACTCTAAAACCCACAGAGTTTGTTCATATGGACCAGGCATTCTGTTAAGGCCCTTTTTAATTTTAAATTTAAATTTCATGTATACAGTGTTTGAATAGATAATGCAATCTGGTGACTTTCAGCAAAAAGCATGCAGTAAGGACCTTTGAAAATTCTATTCTCTTATAAAGCAATAATAAAACAGATTTTTAAAAAAGTTAAAATCAGCTTTTTCAGAACTCTGGAAATTAACCAAAGGCTCGCAGCCATCCAGAGAATATTTATTCAAGCAAAACAGCTGAATTTCACTTAGAACGGTGAGCTTCGTGGCATTTTAACTCTCGCCACGCCCATCACCCTCTCTCTAACTACATGGTAGCACTGAAAACCAACAGCTTCCAATCGTGGAAAAAACCAATCTGGTGGTTCTCTGGAAGACCCCACTTGAAAATCTGTCATTTAATCTGGCTTGAAGTTTGTTGAGTGTGAAAAGCCATTTCCTCTAGTGCATTTGTTAAAAACATTTAGCGGCAATTGTTTAACTTCGGAGATGCTTGAGGCCGTGGATACCAGTTGGGGCAAACAATAAGCTAACCTAAAAATTTTAAGTAAAAACTGGGAAATGGGATGTGCCTGGGGCTTTGAAAAGTTCTGACATATTCTGGGGGAATCTCAAAGACCAGGAGGATGAGTAAGACTTTGCACATAGTCAAGGCTGTGTATATATGCAGAAAAAATAAAAAAGCGCTAACCTCTCACCTCTGCACAAGCAGAGGCCAAAGTAGAATTGTCAGCTGCTTGGTTGAGTGTGGAAGCAACACCCTAACATGCTTACAGGGCACCTCAGTGAAGACTGGGAGACTTATTGGTTCTAGAGCTTTAAGAAAATCTCTCTCCAATCATTAGCTGACCATTAACTAACCATGCAGAGCCTTAGTACCTCGACAGGACGAAGTCTACAGACTTTACAGAATCACATCAGAAAAGTCACTGAACAAACAAACAGCAACAGCCACAGACCCTGGGGAGTGGAAGGAAGAATATGATTTCCAGAATTTTCCACCTTGTGTTATTAAAAAAGTCTGCTCTTCAACAACAACAAAAATTACATGATGTGCAAAGAAGTTAAAAATATGATCTGTACAAAGGAAAACAAAAGTCATCAATGGAAATCAATAGAAACTGTCCCTGAGGAAGCCCGGACATAGGACTTACTAGACAAAATCCTAAATTTACTTCAAAGAGCTAAAGGGAGTCATGTCTAAAGAGCTAAAGGAAAATATGAGAATGATATCTCACTTAACAGTACCTATAAAGAGGTGGAAATATAAAAAAGAACCAAATAAAAATTCTGGAGTTGAAAGTACAGTAAATGGAATGAAAAATTTAAAAAATTTAAAAGAGCTCAACAGCAGATGTGATCAGGTATAAAAAATAATCAGCAAATTTGAAGAGAGGTCAATTGAGATTATCCAGCCAAAAAAACAGAAAGAAAAAAGAATGAGGAAAAATAAACAGAGCCTCAGAGCCTCAGAGACCTGTGGAACACCATTAAGCATATCAAAGTGCACACAATGGGGAGTCCCAGAAAAGATCAGAAAAAGAGAAAGGGGCAAAAAAAATAGTTGAAATAATGTAGCAAATTTTTTTTAAAAAAAGATTATTTATTTGAGAGAGAGAGAGCATGCAAGTGGGGAGCAGAGAGAGAGGGAGAGAGAAACTTTAGCAGACTCCACACTGAGCACAGAGCCTGATGTGGGGCTCAATCCCACGACCCTGAGATCATAACCTGAGCCAAAACCAAGAGTTGGACACTCAACGGACTGAACCACCCAGGTGCCCCAATGCTGTAAACTTCTTACATTTTGTCAAAAACATTATACTACACACCCAAGAAATTCACCCGTGAACTCTAAGGATACATCAAAGAAGATAATAATGGAGGAGTAGAAGAGCAAAACAGACGTAAGACATATAGAGAACAAATAGTAAAATAGTAGTTGTAAACCCTATTCTATCACTAATTATATTAAGTGTAACTTGGGCAAACATTTCAATTGATAGAGAATGGCAGAAGAGATTTAAAAAATAACATGATCTAACTATATGCTATCTACAAGAGACACACTGAAGTTGAAAGACACAAATAGGTTGAAAGTAAAGAATGGAAAAAAGATATATCATGCAATCAGTAATCAAAAGAGACCTGAATGGCTAATTGGATAGCAGATAAAAGAGATTTTAGGATAAGAATTATTAACAGAGACAAAAGAGGACAGTTTAGAGTGATAAAAAGGTCAATCTATCAAGAAGATATAACTATATAAACATATACGCACCTAACAATGTAGCCCCAAAATACTGAAGCAAAAACTAGCAGAAATGGGAAAATAGAAAATTCATCAATTAAAGCTGGAGTCCTCAATAACCTCACTCTTAACAATGGATAGAACAACAAAGCAGTTGACCAGCAAGGAAACGGAAGACTTGACCAACACTATAAACCAACTAGATCTAACAGACATCTATAGAAAACTCCACTCAACAACGGCTGAATATGCATTCTTCTCTAGTACACAGGAAACATTCTCCAGGTTGGATCATATGTGAGTCCATAAAACATGTCTCAGCAAATTTAAAAGGATTGAAATCACCGAAGTATCTTCACTGAACACAGTGGAATGAAACATGAAAGCAATAACAGAAGGAAAACTGGAAACTTCACAAAATGGGTAAATTAAACAAGACACTTAAAAAAACCCAATGTGTCAAAAAAAAGGGAATAATGAAGAGAAATGCAAAATATTTTGAGATAAATGAAAGTGAAAGTACACCAACATTTACGGGATGCAGCAAAAGCAGTGCCAAGAAGTAAATTAATAGCTGTGAACACATATTTAAAACAAACTTCTAAATCAATAATCTAATCTTCTGCCGTAAGAAGCTTAAAAAAAAAAGAAAATCAAACCCAAAGCAAGCAGAAGGAAGGAAACAATAAAGATTAGAGCAGAAATAAATGAAATAAAGGATAGGAAATCCATAAAGAAAATCACAAAACCAAAAGTTAGTTATTTGAAAAGATCATGAAAACGGACAAACCTTTATTTGTATTGACCAGGAAAAGAAGAGAATACTCAAATTACTAATATCAGAAATAAAAGAGGGAACATTACTACCAACCTTAGAGAAACATAATCAAGTGTAAGAAATACTGTGAACTTTGGTTTGTATCAGCCTATATCACATATCTCAAGTAGAGAAATTGAATCGGAAATCAAAAAATTCCCACAAGAAAAACCTAAAGACCAGATGGCTTCACTGGTGAATTCTACCATATGTTTAAAGAAGAAATGATGCAAATTCCTGACAAACTACTCCAAAAAATTAAAGATGTAAGAACACTTCCCAAATCATTCTATTACACCAATATTACTCTGATACCAAAATCAGACAAGACATCTGTAAAAAACCATAGACCAATATCTCTATGAATACAGATGCAAAAGACCTCAATAAAAATACTAGCAAACTGAATCCAACAATAAATAAAAAGATTTATCCAAAGAGGACCAAGTATGATTTACCCCAGGAATGCAAGGTTGGTTAAGTATACATAAATCAATTACTATAATACACTATATTAATATAATAAAGGACAGAAACCACACAATCTTCTCAAACACACTTAAAAACATTTGATAGGGGCGCCTGGGTGGCTCAGTCGGTTGGCTGTCTGCCTTTGGCTCAGGTAATGATCTTGGAGTCCTAGAATCGAGTTCCACGTCGGGCTCCCTGCTCGGTGGGGAGTCTGCTTCTCCCTCTCCCTCTGCCCTCCCCCAACTTGTGTGTGCTCTCTCTCTCTTTCAAATGAATAAATAAAATTTTAAACCAAAAAAAAGAAAAACATTTGATGATATTCAACTCTTTTTCATGACAAAAACACTCAACAAACTAGGAATAGATAGGCATTCTCTAAACTGATAAAAGACATCTACAGATTAAATGCAATCCCTACTAAAATTCAGCTGACTTTTTGGAGAAACTGACAAGCTGACCCTAAAATTCATATGAAAATGTAAGGAACTCAGAGTAGCCAAGATGATCTTTAAAAAAAAAAAAAAGATTTTATTTATTTATTTGACAGAGAAAGAGAGAGAGCACAAACAGGAGGAGTGGCAGGCAGAGGGGGAGATAGAAGCAGGTTCCCTGCTGAGCAGGAAGGCCAACGTGGGGCTTAATCCCAGGACTGAGGGTTCTGACCTAAGCCAAAGGCAGATGCTTAACCAACTGAGTCACCCAGGTGCCCCTATCCAAGATGATCTTTAAGAGAACAAAGTTAAAGGATTTGTACTTGCTGATTCGAAAACCTACTACAAAACTACCACAATCAAGGCTATGTGATACTAGCATAAGGATGGATGTTATCAATCTATCAATGAAATAGAATTTATAGTCTAGAAATAAACCCACATATTCATGGTCAGTTGATATTCATATTCAGGAAGAGTTCCAAAACAAATGGGAAAAGAGTCGTCTTTTTAACAAATGGTGCTGGGACAACTGGATATCCACATGCAGAAGAATGAAGTTAAGCCTCATCCTCAGACCATACACAAAAATAACTCCAAATGGATCAAAGACCTAATGTAAGGGTAAAACTACAAAACTTTTAAAAGCAAATATAAGTCTTCATGACCTTGAATTAGGCAATGATTTCTTCTATGACACCAAAAGCTCAAGCAACTAAAGAAAAAAATAGATATGTTTAACTCCATAAAAACTAAAAACTTTAGTGCTTCAAAGGACACTATCATGACAGNTAAGGGTAAAACTACAAAACTTTTAAAAGCAAATATAAGTCTTCATGACCTTGAATTAGGCAATGATTTCTTAGCTATGACACCAAAAGCGCAAGCAACTAAAGAAAAAAATAGATACGTTTAACTCCATAAAAACTAAAAACTTTAGTGCTTCAAAGGACACTATCATGACAATGAAAACTCACAGCATGGGGGAAATATTTGCAAAAATCATTTACAAATCATTTGCATATACGAGTCTAGTATCCAGATTATATAAAGAATTATTATAACTCAACAATAAAAAGTAAATATCCCAATTAAAAAATGGAGGAGGAATCTGAATAGACATTTCTCCCAAGAAGATATACAAAAAACAAATGAAAAGACTCTAATATCATTAGTCATTAAATCACAGGGAAATGTCACATCATATCCGCCAGGACGATTAAAAGAGAGAGAAACACCAGCGCTGTTGAGGATATGCATTCCTCAGCATGTCGGTAGAAAATGTAAAATGAGTGCAGCCACTTTGGAAAAGAATTTGGCAGTTCCTCAAAATTATAAACTGAGTTACTATGTGACCCAGTGATTTCATTGCCACATCTGTACCTAAAAGGATTGAAAACATATTCACACAAAAACTTGTACATGAATGCTTATAGCAGCAGTATTTATAATAGCCCAAAGGTCAAAACAACCCAAATGTCCATCAACTAACTGATAAATAAACACAATGTGGGATATCCATATAACGGACTATTACTCAGTCATAGGGAGGGATGAACTACTAACTTATACTAAAACATGGATGAAATATGAAAACATTATGCTAAGTGAAAGAAGCCAGTCTCAAAAGATCACATTCATATGAAATACCTAGATAGTCAGATCCACAGAGACCGAAAGAAGATTCATGGTAGTCAGGGGCTAGAGGAGAGGGAATGGGGAGTGGCTTCTAATGGGTACTGATTTTTTGGTGAATTATGCACACGTTCCAGAATTAAGTAGTGGTGATGGTTGCACAACCTTGAGAACATAAAATCCGCTGAATTGTATACTTTAGTGGGATGAATGCTATAGTAAGTGACTTGTATCTCTACCTTCTAAAAAAGATAATGTGGTCTAAAGGTTCATAATTCAAAAGACACAAGAGTCAGGAATGAAAGGTCTTCCTTCTTCCCAGGGCAGCACCCATCACTCCTGCAGCCCTTGGGATGCATGTGCATCAAGGAAGCAGTTTTGTGTTGTTCGAGATGTAGTTCTGTGCACATCTTTTTGCTTTTATATTCTCTGTGTGCTGCTTAGAATTTTGCTTTTTCCTTAGGCTTGTGTTCTTGACTGTAATCTATGAGCCCCTTTATATTATACATTCTGGAACAATTCATTGCAGATGAATATATCTTACAGACTAACATGAGATATCTGTCTGTAATAAATATTATCATGATGATAGTTAATTATATTATATCATCAGCACCATTATCATCATCAGTAAGCAGTCTTTATCAAGCCCAATCCAGATCAAGGGGCTGGAATTAAATTTAGTCTCATCTGAGCTCAGGGCATCTGGGTCTTGGCCAAGACACCCCAGCGTTTGTCTGGGATTTTGTTTTTAGAAGACTTTGTGGTTGGTTACATGATTCCTGGTGAAGAGGTGCACATTCAGGTGAGCTTTCACTCTTCTGAACATTTTGGTTCCTGAAGACGCTGAGGGAACTGCTTAATTGAGTTAGATAGGCAAAGAGATGGTCTGACCTGCCTTAGGCCACAGTAAACAAAGACCAAATACACCGCCGAGGACCACATCTGGAAACCCCCTCCTGGGGCTCTGCCGAGCCTGGGGTGTGTGTGGTCACCTGCGGCCCTGCCCAGAAGCCCACAGACCCCACGGCTTACGAGTTAGAACAGCAAGTTCCAGTACAAGTCCCCTGCTGCTCTCACAGGATTGGATTGCTAATTTTGTGCCAGACTCCTTAAAATCTCATAGAATTGAGGTCTCAGAGTCAGTTTTTGCTCATTTGTTCATCAGTATGAGAGAAATTTCTGTATAAAAGCCACTGACAAGGGAGCTTCAGCTGGTCCCTTTCTCTTCTCTGAGACTTGCTGCCGTTGTTCTTGTTGGTGCTTATATGGTGGGCCCATAATGTCTCCTTCTCTGGTTATGAAGTTAGTAGCACGTGTACCCTGAGTGGTGTTCTCATCCGGCTTTCGAGTCATTTCCCAGTGATGGTCCCTCTACACCCTAATACCATGGGTGCCAGGGGCATGTGGTCATGCTGGTTCCAGGTAGAGTAACTAAGGCTGGCAGGGGAGGAATGCGGGGGCTCCTCCCACACCTGGCTAAGGGGCCACGGAAGGGGGCAGTGGGGTTAGAAAGCTGGAGAGACAGAATCGAGGGCAGAGGCTCTGGATACTCACAGAGCCTAGCCCACACATTGTGGAGAGGATTAATGAAATAATGCAGTCACGCACCAAATGTGCTTAGAACAGCAGCTGCTCAAGCCGTGTTGGCCTTGGCAGTGAGAGCGTGGAGCAAAACAGCTGTCTGCAGAAGAGAAGGCCCATCGAGGAACCTATTTTGCAGAAACCACAGAGGCCATCTGGCCTGGGATTAGGGGTTTTGGGAGGGTCTGGGGCAACTATTACAGGGAATGCGGTAAGGAATCCACTGGGAGGAAATCAGCTTGGCAGCTGCAAGAAGGACCCACCTGAGGAAGAGAATCACGGTGGAGGGAACACTGTCTCTTGGCAAGTGAATCTCAGGACTCAAGGGTTCTCACCCATCGTGGTGCTAATGCGTAAGATCGCTGCAATCATACGTGTAAGTGCTGAGTCCTCTATCTGACACACGGCGAGCCCTTCATAGATGGTGGGGTGGTGGAGGTGATGTTTCAGTCTCAGGGAAGCCCTTAGAGACTCCTTCTAGGCAGCCTCAAGTTCGTTGAGCTGGTGTTATGAGGCGCTCACCTGGGGACAACCAGGGCAGGGCACCTCGGCCTCGGAGGGACGGAGAAGGTCCTCTATATAAGAGAGCCGGAACTCCGTTTCCCTGGGTGAAGATGGGGATTCCAGAAGGAGGAGGGTCAGGGATGAGGTCTTCAAAGAGAAAGAATTTTGGGAAAAGAGAAATTTGTCCAGTAGGCAGTTTGTTTGGCTTTGAAGTGTGTGAGGTTAAGCTCTTTCTTGGGCTCCTTCAACATCATCTGTAAAGTCTATGCTTCTCACCACCTGTTTCAGAAAAGTGGACTCTGGTTACCTCAAAGAGAATTTGAGTCCTGTGCTGAGTGAGGCATGTGATGAAAAACAGACTAACCCCACGGAGGCAGGATCCAGAAGACAGAGAACGGCTGACATCCGGGATATGCTGTCATGGCTGTGGTCGCAGTGAATCCAGAAGAGGGGCCGGTGTTGGGGACAGAAGCAGATGAAGGCTGAGAGCATGGTCTGTGAGGGGCATGAGGGGACTCTGACTGGACATTTCCTGAACCAGCCCCAGAGGGAATCGTAGCAGGAAGAAGAAATATGGTTTACACCTCAGAGGAAGCAGGAGAGTCGCAAGGTGAAGGTTAAGCCGGCGTGGAGTGTCTTGACCCACCCAGCAGGACACAGCACACTCTTCCCACATGGTGGAGACTGGTGATTGTGCCTGAGAACCTCGGGCTTGGGTCTGGATTGGATGACCCTAGACTTGGGTCAGGAGGCACCCCACGTGTGCAGGTTGCACTCTTTTCTTACGGTGGCCTTGGCGAGGACCAGATTCCTTGAGCTCCAGTGGCTGACATATTCCTTGTGCTCTGCTGACATAGGTGAGCTGGCTCTCAGGTCCGAGCAGCAGCTAGAGGAACACTGACAGCTTGGCAAGAGAGGACAGAGGTAAGCAGCGCTGGCGAGATCCCCTTATTCAGTGCGTGTCGCACGGTACCCGAGTTTCCAGATCAGAAACACACGACCCGCTCATCCAGTCAACAAATCCAAGCGCGTGGTTTTTTGTTCCACACGCTGCAAACTGTCCGAGATGCTGGGATGTGACTGTTCTCTTTCCCTTTACCTCCTTGCAACTTGCCCTCGGTACGGAAGCCGAATTCTACTTGGCTGAACATTAGTTTTACCGAAGAGGCATTTGATTTAGTCAAAACCCAACAATACACTAAATGTCCTTGGGTCAGTCTGAGGCTAGAAGATCAAAACTTGACTTTGTGGTGTGGAAGGTACTTACTGTATCTTCCCATCCTGCCCCACTGGCCCATGAAGAGAAGCTGGTGGGTGTTTCTCAACGGTACCACGACTTCGTAACTGAACCCTATCCGATAAAGCTGGTACGTGGTTTTAAATTATATTGTCTTTAACTTTGTTTTATCGAGGGGTTGGTAAAGTCCCTGACAGTAATCTTGCCTTTTTACTTGGGAAGGAAAGGCTGTGCTCTTTGCAAAAGGACTTGGGTTCTTCCTGGAGCCACCAATGGGGTTTTCACGGTTAAGCTTATTTATTTATTTATTTATTTATTTNGGAAGCCGAATTCTACTTGGCTGAACATTAGTTTTACCGAACAGGCATTTGATTTAGTCAAAACCCAACAATACACTAAATGTCCTTGGGTCAAGTCGTAACTGAACCCTATCCGATAAAGCTGATACGTGGTTTTAAATTATATTGTCTTTAACTTTGTTTTATCGAGGGGTCGGTAAAGTCCCTGACAGTAATCTTGCCTTTTTACTTGGGAAGGAAAGGCTGTGCTCTTTGCAAACGTACTTGGGTTCTTCCTGGAGCCACCAATGGGGTTTTCACGGTTAAGCTTATTTATTTATTTATTTATTTATTTTTAAAGATTATATTTATTTATTTGACAGAGACAGCCAGCGAGAGAGGGAACACAAGCAGGGGGAGTGGGAGAGGAAGAAGCAGGCTCCCAGGGGAGAAGCCTGATGTGGGGCTCGATCCCAGAACGCTGGGATCACGCCCTGAGCCAAAGGCAGACCCTTAAGGACTGCACCACCCAGGCACCCCTATGGTTAAGCTCATTTAAACAGTGGGACTTTTCTACCTGCCCCTTCCCGCACAGAGTATTTTTACGCTTTTTAAGATTTAAATTGAGGACTAAAGCTACAAATACGTTTACTATGATTAATGTTTTAAAGACTAATGTTGTATTTGTATGTATTAATGTACCGTATTCAGGCAGGTTCACTTAACATCTTTTTTATTCGCCAGTTGATGTTTCTTGCTTCCAGGGATGGAGAATGGCTGCGATGGTTAGTTTTCTGTGTCAGCTTGACTGGGCTGAGGGGTGCCCAGAAAGCTGGTAAGACATTCTTTCTGGGTGTGTCTGTGAGGGTGTGTCTGGACAAGGTCAGCATTTGCACTGGCAGGATGAGGAAAGACGATTGCTCTCATCAACGTGGGTGGGCTTCGTCCAGTCCGGGAGGGCCTGGATTGAACAAGAAGGCAGAGGAAGGATGAACTCATTCTCTGCTTGAGCGGGGGCATCCCTCTTCTGCCTGTGGATATCACTGTTCCTGTTTCTCGGGCTTTCGGCCTCAGACCAGGACTTACACCATCCCCACTCCCCATCCCCACCATGCCTTCAGACGCAGACGGAATGATACCACCGGCTGTCCTGGTGCCCCAGCTTGCAGATGGCTGATTGTGGAACTTCTCTGCCCCCATAACCATGTGAGTGCATTTCTGGAATTACGAATACAGACATGCACACATGCATACTCAACCTATTGATTCTCTTTCTCTGAAGAACCCTGTCTAATACAGTGGCTTTCTTAGGAAGGGACACCATCAAAGGTCAGCTTTCTCACGGGGCCTTTCTAGGTCTCGGGGCAGCTTGGAGAATGGGGGAAATGGCCCTCGTTAGACAGAGTAGAGAAAAGGTCCAGTGCTAACACAAACACTGACGTGATCATGTGCAGAACGGGTGCTATGCAATGTGCCTAAGCCTCAGACTGACTTTTTTAGAACCAAGGAGTGGAGGTCTGGTGCCCAACCTTATTCTGGCTAGGGCTCCAAATTCCTCTCTGTTAGATGACCACGGGCCCAAGGTCAGAAAGGGGGGCACCTGAGGTTCAGGCCACCAGGACCAGGAGCCCCAATCTGTTCCCTATTTGTCTGCATGGCTTTGCCAGAAAGGCCACGCCCAAGCCTACGCAGGGCTGACAGCTCCCACAGGTTGGAAGGACGACGGGGTCTATGAGGCTCCGTAGTCCTGTCACTGACAAAAACCCCCTGGATCCAGAGAAGAAACTGCAGCTCAGATCACCACATTTACAGCCCCAAGGTCAGCACAAGGCTCTCGACCGTCTCGCTGTGAGCCAGGTGCTGCTGGAGACTCCGTAGCCAGTGGGTCCCAGTTGGCCTGGGAAGGAGAGGTTTCCCAGGATGCAGGACTTCGGGTTTTGAAGCCGAGGAAAGTGAACCAGGATGAATTGGTTGCCGTAGGAAGGAGCTGCGAGCAACAGACATAAAGGCTGTCATTCCTTTGAGGGCTCAAGACCCATCCTGAATCACCAGGTAGAGCCCACGTTCCACCCAGATCACCCCACTGAATGAGAACTGGCTCATTCTAACTGTGCCTGTTTCTCTTCGAGATCCCGCGTCCATGCCTCCTTCCTCCTCATCCCCTTCCCCACTGACTCGGAGCCCCACGTTGGCCTCTGGTACCCCGGTGAGGGCACCAGCCCGCCTGTGCGGCGCTCTTGTTCTCAGCGTTGCGTGCGCAAACACAAAA
Source organism: Ailuropoda melanoleuca (assembly GCF_002007445.2). Lineage (NCBI taxonomy): Eukaryota > Metazoa > Chordata > Mammalia > Carnivora > Ursidae > Ailuropoda > Ailuropoda melanoleuca. The sequence goes on from NC_048221.1 coordinate 108,721,091, forward strand.
GAAGACCTAGAAATGCAGGACTCCACCTGCCCCTCCAAGAGAGTAAATCACAAGGGCATTTTCAAAAAGTTACAATCCTGAAAGGATTTAAGATGAACAAACTGGAATTAAAAAAAAAAAAAAACTATTATTTTACCCAGAAAGCAGCACACATTCTTTTCTTCAGTTGTGTTTCTTTGATAAAGCGTCCTGCCTCTCAGAGGCCTAGCGTGGCCCCCAGGCCCACGCCGAAGCGTGCTTGCTTAATACCTTCCCCATGCCGTGCGCTGCCACAGGACTGTCGTTACAGCGGAAAACAGCACCTCCGGCTGCCAGACCAGCAAAAGTGATATGATAGGCGCTTTCATCATTTCAGCCCCAAACCACACTGGGCCAGAGTGCATGAAAACCCATTGGCCTGGGTTGGCCTTCTGACTCCCTCACCTTCGAAGCCTCCTCTCAAATGGCACCCCTGTCTCGGACCAGCAGTTGGCCCAAGGCCTGGGACGTGGCAAGTGTTCAGCGGCTGGTACTGTCCATCCCTCCTGTGAGACACCTCTTGAAACATATATAAGCCCCACGTGACTGCAAAGGCAGCCTGGTAAGTCAGGGCATCTCAAGGGAGCCGGGTGCCCTCAAGGACTCGCTCCAGTCGACTCTTTGCAGGAGAGGAGATGGACGTCCCAAGGAAGGCGTTGATCTGTTCAGGGCTGCACCACGGGAAACTGGGATGGGCTCTCTGGACTCCCTGTCCAGTGCTCTTTCCACTAGGACAGGCTGTCAGTCTTCCGCAGGACATGGAAATACAGCCACAAGGAAACCAGAGGGGACTTTTAAAAAAATCTTTGTTCTTTTGTTGGTATCATTCTCTTCTGTTTTGTTCTTTTGTTTTTATGTGTGAAGCTTTTTGTTTGTGTGTTTTTAATGAGGATCCCCGCATGCAGGGTAGGAGGGAGAAATCTGAGTCTACAGGTTGCCGGTGTAAGAACCGTGCCTTCTTCAGTCTGGTGCGTGACAGAACATAAACTCTTCTTTGGGTCCTCATTTTCTGGTGTGGAAGCTAATTTGGCGTATGAAATCGGTCCTCCCTCGCTGGGAATGCATCCGGGCGAGGGCCTGCCCACACTGTGATGAGGGGTAGGCAGGTGCCGTCTCTCAGCCCACCGGGCCTGGCCTTTCGCAGGCTTGCCTTCAGCCTCTTCCTCTTCCCTCAACCACAGGACGTTGGGAGGAGCCTCCCTCAGGGGCCCTGCACCCTCCCATGCCTGCCTTCCAGGGAGAGCAGGGAGCCTCCGGGGAAAAGCAGCCTGAGAAGCCAAGGACCACAAAGCCCCGTGCATCAGGGTCCCTGGGGAGAGAGAAGACCAACGTCACGCCTTTGAACCCGGATACCAGAGGAAAACAGCTGTGTGTTTGGAACAAAGGAAAACAGTCTCTGCCAGGCAATTCCTTCCCATGCAGGCTGCAGGCAGGGTCTGGAAGGCCACAGGCTATGCTGT
>NC_048221.1:108727975-108749070 GCF_002007445.2 Ailuropoda melanoleuca
ATCGTGGACCATTATCCACTGATGTTCTGGCCACTTTAACTCTGTTTCTGTTGGTGCTGCTCAACCCTGCAGCATCCCAGGCTGTGCGCCCCATACCTGGCGTCCCAGCCCTCACTTTCAGGGCCAGCGCATCTCTGTCCTTTGTGTTTCCAACCCCGCCAGCTGCCAGTCGCCAGCCGCTCCGTGCGGGCTCCCGGAGCTCCCGGTCTCAGTCTGGTGTCTCGCGGGTGCCAACCGCGAGTCCACCTGCTCCCCCGTGCAGGTGGCCCTCCAGCCGCCAGCCGCCCCGCGCGCGCTCCTGGAGCTCCCGGTCTCAGTCTGGTGTCACGCGGGTGCCAACTGTGAGTCCGCCTGCTCCCCCGTGCAGGTGGCCCTCCAGCCGCCAGCCGCCAGCCGTCCCACACACGCTCCCAGAGCTCCCGGTCTCAGCCTGGATCCAGTGAGCACACCGGAGCTCCAGAGCTCCGTGAGATGCTTGGTGGCGCACGCTCCCAGCTCACAGTCTCAGTCTGCTGTTTCGAGGGTGCGGGTCCGCAGTCCGCCCCCTCCCTGGTCCAGGTGGCCCACCAGCTGCCAGCCGCCCCGTGTGTGCTCCCGGAGCTCCTGGTCTCAGTCTGGACCCAGTGAGCACACCGGAGTTCCGGAGTTCCGTGAGATGCTTGGTAGAGCGCGCCCCCGGCTCACGGTCTCAGTCTGCTGTCTCAGGCGTGCGGGTCCGCAGTCCGTCCGCTCTCCCGTGCAGGTGGCTACTGCTTTCCGGCGCCCTGACACGGCAGCTCCCTCCCCCTTCTGTTTATCTTCTGATATCTGTGCGCGGTTTCACGGCTCCCCGCTTCGTACCTTGATACTCAGCGCTGGAGATGCTCATTTGTAGAGATCCAGATGTATCTTCCTGTGTCTCAGGCTGATTCCGTGGATGTTCCTGCTGGTCTGGTACCTATCCAGCTCAACTCAGGGGACCGGCTGAAAAAAGGGGTCCCCTACTCCTCCGCCATCTTAACACTCAAATCTATCTATTTATTTTCTTAATGGAATCTTTTATCAGCAGAAGCTTTGAATTTTGATAGAGACTAATTTATTCATTTTTCTTTTTTTCTTTTTGCTTTCTGTTACCTGCTTATCAAACATTTGCCTATCTCTAGGCCAAGAAGGTATTATCATGCATTTTTCTTGAAAAGCTTTAGGGCTTTACATTTTGGTACATGATTTATTTCAAATTATCTTTTGTTTATGGTGAAAGAAAGGAGTTGAGGTTTCGCTTATTGGTTTCCATATGAACATCCAGTTAATACAGCACCATTTTTTGAAAAGACTTTTCCTTCCCTGCTGGATGGTTTTGGCACCTCTGTCAGAAACCAAATGACTGTGAAAGTGTGAGCCTGTTTCCAGGCTCTCTGTTTAGACCTAGTGACCTATTTGCTGATACCTATGTCACTATCATATTATCTTGTACTGTGGTTTTATACTGTTTTCAAGTCAGATAATTTGAGCACTCCAAATTTGTTCTTCTATTTCAAGGTCATTTCAGATATTCTGGATTCTTTGCATGTCTGTGTAGATGTATGTAAATTTCTACAAAAGACTCCCACGAGTAATCGTATTAGGATTGCTGTGACCGTACAGATCAATTTGTAGGGAACAGACGTGTCGGCAACATTGAGTCTTCAAATTTGTGAACATAAATATATCTCTCCATTTCTTTGGGTCTTTTAAAATCTCTCTCAATAATGTTCTGTAGTCTTCAATATAAATGTCTTGCCCATCCTTTTTTTAAATTTATTCCTGAGTCTTTTATGCTTTTTTTTAAAGATTTATTTATTTTAGAGAGTTAGAGAGAGTGCATGTGAGCAGGGGGAAGGTAGCAGAGGCAGAGGGAGAGGGAGCATCTCAAGGAGACTCCCTGCTGAGTGTAGAGCCTGACGTAAGGCTCAATCCCTCGACCCTGAGATCATGACCTGAGCCAAAATCAAGAGTCAGACGTTTAACTGACTGGGCCACCCAGGCGCCCCTCTTACGCTTTTTGGTGATATTATTAATGGAATTGTTTTTCTAATTTCATTTTCCAAATTTTTGCTGCTACTATACGAAAGTACAATTGATATTTTAACATTAACTTTGTATCCTGCAATCTTGTTCAATTGATTAATTAGTTCTAATAGTTGTTTTATAGATTTCATAGGATGTTTGACATAAACAATCATGTCATGCAGAGAGTCAGTTATAATTCTTTTCCAGTCTTTATGCCTTTATTTCCTTTACTTGCAATACTGCAGTGGTTAAGACTTCCAGTTCAATGTTGATGTGAGAGTGGGAGTAGATATTGTTTTGTTCCTAATATTGTGGGAAGTCATTGAGTATTTCAGTTAAATATGATGTTAGCTGTAGGTTTTCATAAATGCCTTTTATCAGATTGAAGGATTCTCTTATATTCTTCATTTTCCAAGATTTTTTATTATAAATGAGTGTTGAATGCTTTTTCTGTCTCTGTTGAAATGGTCATACAATTTTTTCCATCATTCTGTTAATACGGTGGATTACGTTGATTGATTTTTCTAGTATTAACACAACCCGGCATTTCTGGTGTGAATCTAACTTGAGCATGTATTATCCTTTCTGTAGATGGCTAGATTCAACTTATTAATGTTTTGTTAAAAGTTTTTGCACCCAGGGGCGCCTGGGTGGCTCAGTTGGTTAAGCGTTGGACTTTTGATTTTGGCTCAGGTCACGATCTCAGGGTCATGAGATCGAGCCCCGCATTGGGCTCCTTGTTCAGCGGGGAGCCTGCTTCTGCCTCTGCCTGTCTCTCCCCCTGCTTGTGCACGCACTCTCTCTCTCTCTGACAAATAAATGAATAAAATCTTACAAAAGAAGAAAGAGAATCAAAGCTGGCCTCACAAAATAAGTTGGGAAGTGTTTCTGCCTCCTTTGTTTTCTGAGTTTGTGAAGGACTTGCGTTATTTCTCTCTTAAGTGTTTGACAGAATTGATGAAACAATCTCGGGCATAGTTTTCTTTGTAGAACATTTTCTTTAATAATGAATTCAATTGCCTAAATAAGTATAGGTTGTTCAGGTTTCTGTTTCATCATATGCGAGTTATGGTTAAGTTGCTTCTTTCAAGGCATTTGTCCATTTCGTCTAAGTTGTCAGATGTGTTGGCATAAAGATTTTTATAATATTATTTTATTGCCCTTTTAGTGTCTGGAGCACATTTGGTGTTATTCTGATGCTGGTGACTTGTGTTCTCTCTCTTTTTCTTGATTACAAGAGTTGATCTTTTCAGAGAGCCAAATGTTTTTATGTCACCTATTTCTGTTCTTATATTTTTTATTTCTTTTCTTCCACTTACTTTGGGTTTACTTTTGTTTCTTTCTTTCTGTCCTCATTTTTTTATACTCTTAAGGTAGAACCTTAGGTCACTGATTTTAGATCTTCGTTCTTTTCTGATGTAAGTATATAAACTATAAATTTCCCTCTGAATACTGCTGTAACTACAGTTCATGAATGTTAATGTTATTTTCATTATAATTCTGCTCAAAAAATTTAAAATTTTCCTTATGGTTTCCTCCTTGGGCCTTAGGTTATTCAGAAGTATGTTGTTTGATTTCCAACTATCTGGGGTCTTCCAAGATACCTCATTGTCGTTGATTTTTTTTTTTTAAAGATTTTATTTATTTATTCAACAGAGAGGCAGCCAGCGAGAGAGGGAACACAAGCAGGGGGAATGGGAGAGGAAGAAGCAGGCTCATAGCGGAGGAGCCTGATGTGGGGCTCGATCCCATAACGCCGGGATCACGCCCTGAGCCGAAGGCAGACGCTTAACGACTGTGCCACCCAGGCGCCCCTCATTGTTGTTGGTTTCTAATTTAATTCCTTTGCAATCAGTGGAAATACTCTGTAGGATTTCAGTCCTTTTCAACTTAGTGAGACTTATTTTATAATAAACCTTGTATGGTTTATCTTGACAAAAGTTCCAGCGGTACCTGAAAAGAAAGTCTATTCTGAAGTTGTTGGGTATAGTTCTGCAACTATAGATAGTGGTGGTTTTGTATGGATCATCTAAGTCTCTCCTGACTTTAGACCTAGTTTCTCTAACAGTGACTGGGAAGGGGAGGTGTTAACATTTCCAACTATGATTGTGGAACTGTCTTCTTTTCCTTTGAGCTCTACTATTTTTGCTTCATGTATTTGGAAGCTCTGTTATTAGGCTCATACAGGTTGATAATTATAATGTCTTCTACATGACACGTCCATTTATCATTAGGACATGTCCCTCTTAGGTCTGGTAGCACTCTTTATCTCAAAGCTAACGTCATCTGATATGGATATACCCAGTGCAGCCTGCTTAATGCTTAATGTCTTCATAGTACTTTTTCCATTCATTCTCTCAACGTATCTGTAGATGTTTCTTTCTGTTTAAAGTGCATCTCATCTTCTTTATCCATTGGAAGTATCTTTTTATGTTCCTTATTTTTAGTTCTTAAAACATATGAGTTTCACAGTGCTCATATTATTTTCACATCTGTGGTTCAGAACATGTAAAATTGAATTCTACAAATTAAAAATATATATTATGCAGAAGGCAGTATCTGATAATAACATATCCAGAAAGTTTCACAGACATAGCCAATCCCACATTTCTGGACCTCAGCAATTTAGAGTCAGTTAAGTCCTAAATCATTTAATGACTTGGGCCCTAGATCAGCTTCATGATATGATATTACTTTGGGTGCTAATAAAGTTCTCATCATTGCTTTTGAAGGCATGATCATTTCTGGGTTATTTTAACTCTCAAATCTAAACTGAAAAACCCGGTCTGAAGACTGAAAGAAAAAAAAAAATCTGTCACTTAATACTTAATGAGGAAGTTCTTGGTTTTAAAATTCTTAGTAAGGGGGCGCCTGGGGGGCTCAGTCGTTAAGCATCTGCCTTCGGCTCAGGGCGTGATCCCAGAGTCCTGGGATCGAGCCCCACATCAGGCTCCTCTGCTGGGAGCCTGCTTCTTCCTCTCCCACTTCCCCTGCCTGTGTTCCCTCTCTTGCTGGCTGCCTCTCTCTCTGTCAAATAAATAAATAAAAATCTTAAAAAAATAAAAATAAAGTTCTTAGTAAGAAGAATTGTTTACATTATTTTTTGATTTAGAGATTCACCCCAAATACTATCCTGAGCATTTTGACTTTTTATTTTTAAAGATATTATTCAGACTAAAATCTCAACACCACAGCGTGTGTCTGGGAGTATTATTTTCAAACTCTGACATTTCTTGGGACTCAAATGGTGGCTAAGCGGAGGTGGGAGCCTTGAAAAGAGAAAATAAAAATTCTCACCCTGCTTTCTGACTGGAGCTGCAGGAGCAGGTCTTTGTCGTTCTCCATGGGAGGCCTGGTGTACATGCATACACATATTCACACACGGCAAGAGGATAGCCTTTGCTAACAACGATGTGCAGCATTCAAAATCCCTAGAGTCAGACCCAGTGCCTGAAAAGGTTTAAACCTACCATTACCTTGGCTCAGTAAAGATTTTAGTTGGGAACTACAGTTAATAGCCCAGGAACCATTTCCCAAAGATTTTTAAGGCTTACGAGCAGAGGCAACGATGACAATAGTGGTGATCACAATGACATCATCAGTGATGACATCGTCACCAATAGCTGCTACCATCTATTGATCCCATCACACGTGATCACACGTTATCTTCATCCTCCCAACAACCCATTCACAGACCACACCTGTGGCACTGGGGGAAAGGGCAGAAAATATGAAAGAGGAAGGGATTGGGCCAAGTTTCGATGTTTTATGTGAGAGGTCCATGTGGCTGGGGTGGGCTAACAAGACACGTTAGTTCACACGACTCTTCAGAAACCCTGACATGCTGGAAGCGTGCCCAACCTGCCAGCCCCTCTAGATCTGACTGAAACAGGAGCTCCAGTAAACACGGTCACCGAAGAGCTAGTTCATTTCTTGGAAAAGGGATTTCCAGAGAGTTCTCAGAACATATAAATAGCAGGACCATAAAGACAAACGTAACTATTCAAGGAATGGAGAAGTATATTCTCAAAAATTACACTCCAAGCCAGAGTTGTGGTTCAGAAAGGGGTTTTTATGTTGTTGTTTTGTTGTTTCAGTTTTGGCTTCAGAAAGGATGCGCTGCCCTGTTGTAAACAGTTCCTCAGCAGTGGGCAGGGGCGTGCCTTCACAGTGGCTTCAGACATCTAGACTTTGGCATAGATAGAAAGACATAGGACCTACCCATGGAGTGCCCTCTTGGGGTGCACTCAAAAGAGCAATGCTTTGAGAGAAGAGCGTGGCTTTTCAGAAGTGAGTGTCGAGGAGATGTTTCCAGAAACCTTGCCATGACTTGTACTGCAGCTTTCCCTGCCTGATTTCTGCAGCTAGGGCTGCCATGGTTCTCCCACAGACCAAGAGTCTAAGTCTTGAGCTAGACTCTCTCAACACCGAACACACAGAAGCACAGTCTTTGCACGGAGCTCTTGTGCGGGCAGGAGCACCGGGAGGAGAAGCCTCCGATCCTATCAGGCCCATGGCTACCGCTTTGTTGGATTCTGGGTTAACTTCTGCACTTCCCCAGTGGCCTACCCTAGGACACCCTCCACTCCACACCATGCTCCTGGCCACGCCCTGTTGACCGCCTGCTTATTTCCAGTGATTGCTAATGAGAGTCCATCTCAGAAGAGCAAAGGATCCGAAGAGTGCCTGGAATGTGTTATAGTAGAACTTCACTTGTCAAACAGGCTGCTTTCCAGACGGGCGTTCCTTATCTCTGGGAAGCCAGAGCTTGGAGAACAATGAGATATGAATCGAGATGACCCCCTGTTCTTCTTGGACAGCTGCTGAGCCAGAAAATGTGCCTGCAGGGAAAACCTCACTTGGGGGAAGTGAAGAGGCTAAAGTTCTTTATTTTGAAAATAGAGAACAACGCTTCTCACAATCCTTCCAACTAGAATATTACCTCCCAAAATGAAGAGTCAGTCGCATTTCAGGGGCAACCAGGCAACGACGAAGAAAAAGCTGGAAGGCAAACTTCATTTTATAAGCCACGGGTCTCTGAACTTTGGAGGCAGCCACTCCCCAGGGCAGAGACCCGGCCCTCCTCACTCGCTGAACACCCTCTGTATATGAGCTTGGAGCTCTTTACGGATAGAAGCAGCCAATGAGGAAGGAGAAAGAAGCGGAAAGGAGAAAACCAAAATGCAGCTCGGCCTTCTTTGTTCCAGGCACTTTGGGGATAGCCGGTGTGCCTTCCTTCTACCACTCCAGCCTCACGGGCACGCACCTGCACTCTGGTCCCATGGCCCGTGTGGTGTCTGATTGACAGCCCACCCTGCATCCGGGTGGTCATGAACCTACACCGAGTCATCTGAGTATCTGCCCCCAGCAACTTGCACAGGGCCTGCCACAGGGCCTGCGGGGACGTGATTGTAAGACCACTTCAAGGCAGCTGATGGCTGGCCAGTGGTCTACACTGAAGTCTGGCACATCAAGGTCTGGGTCAGAGGCAGGCTGGGCTCAGTCCACCTGCTGTGTACGATCTTCTTGGCTAGCAGCTTATTCGAGTACAGGCCGGTGACGCCACCTCCCAGCACGGCTTTCGAAAGGATCCTGAAGGGGCGCCGGGCTGGCTCAGTCGGAAGAGCGTAGGGCTTGATCTGGGGGTTGTGAGTTTGAGCCCCACGTTGGGTGTAGAGATTGCTTAAATAAAACTAACTCACTAACTAATTAAATGAGTAAATAAATGGATCCTCAGAAGGCTGGATGACCCCATTCAACCCTGGGAATTGCCAGGCTGTGTGTGTGTGTTTGCCTTCTGTGAGTGACCCTACCAACACCTAAAACTAGCCTTCTTAGATGCTGGAGCCAATGGTTTTTTTTCTCAGATCTGACTCTGCGCTTCAGAATAAATTGTTCAAAATCATCAAGCAAACCAACGCCCTGTGATATGAAAGGTTTTATGAGGATTTGATTCTAAAGTGACTTCCTCTCTTCTGTACTAGGAGTTTAGAAACCAAAGCAAACCTTGCAAGAGGTTTGGGTATATCTCAAAAGCACTGGGGCTGGCTCAGGGTTCTGACGAGGTCACCCTGAAGTTGACCAGTGCCTTAGCAAGTGCCTGGGCCTGAGAAGCCAGATCTCTTGAGCCCACGGGACCAGCAAAACCTGGCTGGTCCAGCTGCCATTCACAGGCAGACTCTGCAGGTCTGAGAGACAGAGGGCTGCCAGGGCTAGAGAGCAGAGGGCCAGTAGGCTGACACTCAACCCTGGTCTCTTGACTCAAAACCTCTCCCCAGGGCTTGCCCTTCCCCCTAACTATATGTGCCCCAAATTGTCACCAGATCTCGGGAAAGCACTGGCTTTGTCTGGCATAAACACCAACCCTACGGCACACCCCATCATTACCAGATTGGTAGTTCTTGTCTAGGTCTTGCGGCTTTCTTTGGGTTTTCTCGGGTGTTTCTCTCCCAAGCCTTTCCCCTTTCCTTTGATTATATTCACATAAACATTCAGCTTTGTAGCCTTAAGGCATTCTCAAACAGAGCTCAGTTTACCCATCTGGATTTCCCTGAACCGTGCCTGGCCAGGCCCTGTGGGGCTGCCTATCCACTGTGCTCTGACGTCCATCCCCAGCTGTTCCAGCCTGACCTCCCACTCTGCCTTCTCCTCCTCTCTCTTTTCTCTTCTCCTCTCAGGGCAAGATCCATTGAGGGTCCCGAAGGAGGAGACCTAAGGTTCTTCTCTCAGGCAAATAAGATGGAGGGATGACATAATCCCTTTAAGTCTTAGAAAAACAACCTTGTGGCTCTTGGCTCTTTGGGCCCTCATTTTGGTTGCCTCAGGGCACCGGGCAGAAGGCCAGGGAGCCCAGCTCCAGCCTGAGGCTCGCAGAGCTCAGGGAATGGCAGCAATGGGCTGTCTGCTGCCGCTTGTGCCCCCTTTCCCGAGACTCTGGCCTACGGAAACTTAGAGCTCTGAAGGCAGGCCCGAGACTTGCCGTGGAGCCTCCCACAGCCTCCAATTGCTTGATCACGTACGGCTTCATACTCACTTCCACTTCCTCTCCTTGTGTTTTTGGACTGATAACCTGACTTAACCTTCTGATGTCAGAAAGTGGGTCAGCTGCTGCTCTTGCCTCAGGAAAGGCTGGAAGGCTGAATGAATGCCTATTGTTCTGGGCCATTTTTAAAGAAAAGTGAGGTATCTTGAAAAAAAATGAAGACAAGATACTGAAAGGTTTTACAAAACGTAAGAGGAGAAAAGCTCAAATATTCATCGGAGTAGAATGGATAAACAAATCATGGCATATTCACCCAATGGAATTCTACCTACCGACAAAAATACACGAGCTACCGATGGACAAAAGCACACGCATGAATCTACCAGACATCATGCACGAAAGAAACCAGACAAAAGAGGGTATGTGATATGATTCCATTTATATAAAGTCCTAGACCTGGCTAAGAAATCCATATGGATTACTGAGGAGCAGGAGAGGATGGCGGATTGACTGAGAACATGAAGGAACTAATGGAAATGTTCTATATGTCATTCAGGGTGGTGGTCACACATCTATATGTTTGCATAAAAATTCATCAAGCTCTACCCTTAAGAATTATACACTTTACTGTATGTATCTTATACTTCAATAAATACTTAAAAAAAAAAAGACAAAGGGAATAAGGAGTCAATGGAGGAGTACCAGGAATAGTGTGTCATGTACTCTTCTCCACAATTTCCCCCAGTGGGTGACATCTTACCTAACTACAGTATAATATGAAAACCAGGAAACTGCTATTGGTAAAGTGTGGCTGTGTGTATGTGTGTGTGGTGTGTGCTTAGTTTTATGCCATTTTATTGTACATGTAGATTCCTGTAACCATCACTGTAATCAAGATACAGTACCATTCCATCACTATAAAAATACTACGATTCACTCTAAATATATACACTTGGCAACTTATATGAAATAGACCAAATTGCTTGAAAGGCACAAACTACCACAACTCACCAACATGAAACAGATAATTTGAACAGCTTTATGACTCCTAAAGAAGTTCAATTAATTATTTAAAAATTAAATAGAAAGAAATTTCCAGGTTCAGAGGGTTTTACCGGAGAATTGTATCAAATGTTGAAAGAATTAATGCCAGTTTTACACAATACCATCCTGAAAATGGTAGAGAAGGGAAGGTATACTTCTTTTTTTTTTTTTTTTTTAAGATTCTATTCATTTATTTGACAGAGAGAGACAGCCAGCGAGAGAGGGAACACAAGCAGGGGGAGTGGGAGAGGAAGAAGCAGGCTCCCAGCAGAGGAGCCTGATGTGGGGCTCGATCCCAGAACATGGGGATCACGCCCTGAGCCAAAGGCAGACGCCTAACGACTGAGCCACCCAGGCGCCCCGTAAGGTATACTTCTTGATTCATTTTATGAAGCTAGTAGTATCCTGATACTAAAACCAGACAAAGAGCAAAAACCTACAGTCTAATAACCCCCATGAATATAGACAAAGATTCTTAAGGAAACATTAGGTAATAGAATTCATCACTCTAAAAAAAGAATAATACCCCATGACCAAGTGGGGTTTATTCCATAGATGCAAGACTGGCTCAGTATTCTAGAATCAATCAATGTAATCCACAATATCAACAGAGCTAAAGAAGAAAAACCACATGATCATTTCAACTAATGCAGAGAAGACAAACAGAAAACTCAATACCTGCTCATGACAAAAACTCTCAAAAAACAGGAGTAATGGGAAATTTCCTCGACTTGATAAAACCATCCACAAAAACAGCTAACATCTACTTAGCAACGAAAAACTTACTGTTTTCCACCTAAGACCATGAACAAGGCGAGGCTAATTAACATAGTACTGGAAGTTCTAGGCAGTGCAATAAAGCAAGAAAGGGAAATAAAACACATCAGAAAGGAAGAAATAAATCTGTTCCTATTTGTAGATTCCATAAAGGTGTGTGTAGAAAATCCCAAGGAATTTACCAAAAAACTCTTAGAACTATAAAGTGAGTTCAGCAAGGTCACAGGATTAACATAACAAAAATCGATTGAATGTCTATATACTGGCAATGAGCACATGGAAACCAAAAATAAAAACACAGTGCTATTTTTTTAAAAGATTTTATTTATCTATTTGAGAGAGAGAGAGAGACAGCACAAGCTGGGGTGGGAGGGGCCTATGGAGAGGAAGAAGCAGACTCCAGGGTGAGCAGGGAGTTGGATGTGGGGCTCGACCCCAGGATCCTGAGATCATGACCTCAGCTGAAGGCAGGTGCTTAACCAACTGAGCCACACAGGCGCCCCACAAAATAAAATGGTATTTTTAATCACACACACATATACACAGAAAAGAAAAAAAGAAACACTTAGGTGCAAGTCTAGGAACACAAACCTCTAGTAAGACTGAACCAAAAAAAAAGGAAGAGAAGATATAAATTACCCATTCCAGGAATGAAACAGGTGATATCACTGCAGACGTCTGCTGTAAATCTGTCAGTTTTATTGAGCTGTACAAGGACCAGCTTTTGTTTCATGGACTCTCTCTCTCTTTCTGTTTTCTATATTCATTGCTTTTTTAAATTTATTTTTTTAAATTTAACTTCAATTAATTAACATATAATGTATTATTAGTGTCAGAGGTAGAGGTCAGGGATTCGTCAGTCTTATATAACACCCAGTGCTCATGACATCACGTGCCCTCCTTAATGCCCAGCACCCAGTGACCCCATCCCCCCACCCTATTCATTGCTTTTTGTTCAGATCTTTTTCTTATTTCTGCTTGTTTGGGATTATTTTGCTCTTCTTTTTCTAGTTTCCTGAGGTGCGAGTTGATATTACTGATTCGAAACGGTCTTCTTTTCTGATGAAAGCATTCACGGTATACATTTGCTGTCAGTGCTGCGTCCGTGCATCCGAGGATTGTGATGGGCTGTGTTGTCATTTTCATTCGGCTACGTTTCTATTTCCCTTGAGCCTCCCACTTGGAAACATGGATTATTTGGAAGTGGGCTGTTTCATTTCTAAGTATTTGAGATTTTTCTCTGATAGCTCTGCTGTTAATTCCTAGTTTGATTCCACGAGAGCCAGAGAACACACTCCACATGATCTCGATTCTTTCATGTCTGCGGAGTCTTGCTTGATAGCCCCAGGGAGGATTCATCTTGCTACATGACCTGCGGGCACACAAAAGGCATGTGTATGCTTCTGGGTTGGGTGGATTATTCTGCAAATGTCAACTAGACCCTGCTGGTCCGGAGCACTGCTGAGTTGTGTGTCTCTGCTGATCTGCCTGGCTTTTCCCCAGAGACAGTCCTGAAGGACCCAACGACCACAGTGAAAGTGCCTATTTCTCTCCTGAGTTCTATCCATTTTGCTTCACGTAATTTGGATGCTCCTCGGCGGAGGGCAGACAGCCGAGATCCCTGATGTGGTTTCCACTTGCGCTGCCCAGGGAGGAAGGTCAGCACCTTGTTATCGCCCTGCCAGGATGGAACTCCTAAGCCCTGGCTCATCATTGGGTCTTTGGTGACACCACCCCCAGGTGAGGGAGGCTTGGGGGTGCAGAGGTCCTAGTCACCTGCCTTCTTGTCTATACTTTTCAAGGTCTTCCTGTATGTTTTATAGAATGCCCTGGGTTTTCAGTTGCACTTAGTGGGAAGAGTAGAGAAACATATGTCTACTTTGTCTTTCCAGAAGTAGATGTCTCAAAGAGCTGTACTTTTAGGATCACCCCGAGCCAGTTTCGTCATGCTAGATTTGAGCGGTAACCAGGGCTGGTATGTCCTCTACCCCAGCGGCTGGAGGATGGTGGCCTGTATCTTGATAGCAGGCTGGATGCTGGTGCGGAGGTATGAGAAGCGTTAGCGATCTGGTGGGGGTGGAGGGGTGGGCCGTGTGGGGCAGGGGGTGGGGGTTCGTGGTGCTGAAAACCACTGAACTTCCTGCAGCCCTGGAGCTGGCACCACTTGGTGGTGGTTCTGGGACTGGACGGGGCAGCTGCCAGAGCTCTGGGGCCTGGCGGGCCCTGGGAGCGCCTGGCCTCCAGCGCGAGAGCGGGAGAACCCACATATGGATCACACCAGGTGAAGGACGGTTAGAAATGTCACTGTGCAGGGGACGCACAGCCCGGACCGCTCAAAAGCAGGAGGAAGCCTCCGGATTGAATGTTCACTGCTGTCTTATGCAGTCCCCCTTCCAGATGCCATATTAGCATTTTAATAGGGCTTTCCAGTCCCCCACCCAGGAGTCACTGCTGCCACAGGCTGGGGCTGAGCTCCGAGGAGAGAAGATGGGGAGATGCTGTGGTCAGAAGCTCCCCAGCCGAGCCCAGTCACCTGCAGGGGGGCTGATGCCGCCGGCAGGGGAGGGGGGGGCAGGGAGAGCGGAAGCTGGGAAGGAACTGGAGGTGTGTGGGAGTGGGGGGCTGTCCCCTAGGAGTGGGAGGAAAGACAGAATAGGCGGCACAAAGCCAGGAATAGATTAATTTTATTCTTCTCTCATGGATGAATGGCTGTGTCTGCCCAGAAACAGAGCGGGTTCCAGAGTTGTGACTGTGTTAATTGCCATCCGGCAGGGACAGGGAGGAAGGACACAGGGAGGGGGAGAGGGGGAGGTTAGAGTGTTTCAAAGCCCCTTTTTCTCTGTGGGAGGAGAGTTCACTGTGACGGTGGCGGCCGTGGCAGAGGTGACAGGTGGTGGAGGTGGGTGTGCGTGTGTGCCGGTGAGAAGAGCCAGTGGAGCTGGCCTGAGAAGGGCACTGCGTATCCTTTCACGTCCTTCACTCAGCGACTTCAGGGTCTGTGCGGCTGACGCAGCCAACGTCATGGTCTCCCGTGTCCCCGGACGTGAGCTCCAGGCCCCCAGCCCCCACGCCCCGGGAGAACCTGGCACCCTGCCCTCTCCAGGGTCTGAGCCGCTTTCCCAGTTTTCTCACTCATCTCCTCTCCCCAGCCCGTTCACTCCCAGCAGCCCTGCTCCTGCCCTGCCCTGGGCTGTGGTCCTGGCCACACCGTGTTCTCCCCTCGCTCCGTCCCTGCTGTGTTCATGACCATCCCTGCTCCCTCTCAGGGCCTCTCATTTCCAGCGCATCTCTCCATCTTCCTTCAATCTCGTTCTTCCTTGTCTTCCCAAAGCACCTGCCCAGAAAAAACGCAAGCCCCAGGAGCAATCCAGCTGGTTGCCCCCAGGATGGGGAGCCCCGCTGAAGAAAACTCCCCTGGTGTGTGGTGAGGTTCCAGGCTCCCACCCCAGCTGGACCGCACCCCAGTGCCGCGGACCTGCTTCCTCAGAGGCCCCAGGCACCCCCTCTCCCAGACCCTCTGTCCTCAGCAAAACGTTCAGCCTTCCACCCTCTGGAACTAACTCCTCTTGTGCCTCCTCTTCTCTATGCATAACCTTACTTTCCTCCCTCCCTTCCTTTCCAGCAGAGTCTAACCCTTCGGATCAGATCCCTCCCCCTGCTCAGAATGAGTTAGTCTCACCCAGCCTCCGTCCCACCCTCTTCAAAAACAGAGTCATTTGATGGAGCGCCTGGGTGGCTCTGTCGGTGAGGTGACCGACTCTTGGTTTCAGCTCAGATCATGATCTCAGGGTCGTGGGATGGAGCCCCATGTCAGGCTCTGTGCTGAGCGTGGAGCCTGCTTAAGATTCTCTCTCCCACTCCCTCTGCCCCTTCCCCTGCTTGTGCACATGCTTTCTCTCTCTCTCTAAAACAAGAAAAGAAACAGCCATTTGCTGAAAGACAGTTTGCCAAATGCCAAATCTCAGAGTGACCCACTCCCCACACCAATATGTTAACAATTGATTTGCCAAGTGACCCATTCCACAGATTTCCAATTCTCCCAAAACTTATTTATATTACTTATTTACAAAATATGTAATAAGATGTGTTGCATTGGAATTTTGAAAGCTGTTAATGATGTCTCTCAACATTTTGGCCTTTGCTTTTTATCTAGTTCAGAAGTTTTACTTTTGGTTTCTCCACCACTGTTTTATACTGGATTTATGGGTATGGGATTCACATTTCTGAAGCTGCCTGCTTTTCAAAAGTTACTCATAAAGGTTTGGGTAATGCATCAGCCTTTTTTTTTTTTTTTTTTTTTAATTTTAACCTTTGGTTTGCAAAAAAAGTGGTTTTGTCCTTCAAGTGTAATTTTACACCAATTTGCATTTTCTCAATTTTGTCAAAGTGGCTTGGCAGTCAGCCAGATAAAAGTTTCTTCTGCATGTTAATTTTCACATATCCATGACAACTCCCCCAGTGGCAAAATCCCAAAGCGGGAGTTATAGTTCAATTTAGGCACAAGTCTTTAAAATTAGAGTTGACAGTAAATGCAGTTGAGGGAAAACCCATCCATTGGCACCAAAAACATATTGTGCACTCAAGGAGTGCCCCGCTTCTGAAATATGGAAACCCACAGAAAACTGACATTTACCAGAGATGGACTGAGAAATCTATAGGAAAACGTCTGGTAAAAATAGACCTGACAACTTGTAAACCAAAAGAAAGAAACTGCTAGACATAGCGAAATAGCAAAATAAATCTATGGGAAAATCTTCACTGTTGTGGAAACCATAGCACACCAATTGCTATAAATTTTTAAGTAATTAACCGAAACAACTTTTGGGTGAATTCCAGGGATCACTCATCAGGGAAATTGGCTCTCCAGCAAATTGATTTTCAACAAATTGGTAATTTGGCAAATTGACCCATTTTCTTCCACCTCTCCACCTTTCCTGGTCTCTCCCTTAGTAAGGCAAGCATCAAGTACCCAGGGCTCCCACACCTGCCAGCCTCCTGCCTGTTACAGTCTATGAAGTGCGCTGGACCCTCCTCCCCGTTACTGGGAAGACGGGCTCGGCCACGCTGGCACTGATGGGGTGCTTAGGGAAGCACTTTTGACCTGGCGCCTTGTAACCTCTTCAGCCCGACCAACAACCTCTCATTCACACCCTAATTCTGCAAGCTATTTTCTTCTCTTCTTTCCACATGGATCTAAGGGCTCCTGTCCCTAATTGAGACCTCTACTCTCCAAAAGTGATTGGGCATGACTGGCTTTTACTAAGACTGGAGGTTCCCTGGCCAAGCAGGTAACTTCAAGTAGAATCCTAGTCAATCCTGCCCTTCCAAGGCGTGGCTTGGCTGCCCCTGGACTGTTCTCTACCCCCCTTATCTCTCCAGGCTGCTGCTGCTTGGGCCCTCCCCTTCTCAGCCCCTCCTCCTCGTTGCTCATTCTTCCTTCCTCTCTCTGGTCCTTCTTCAACCCTGTTGAGTTTTTTCCGTAGAACACCCTTCACTCTGTCCTCTCTATTTCCACACACAGATGGGAGAAAACTCACTTTCCAGAGCCAACCAGGCTTCCCAAGCCGTTGCGCTAAGCAAAAGAAAGCATGCCACTCCCCTACAAGACAGAAAAAGTGGCTATATTTCTATACACTGCAATTTAAAGAAAGCCTCCATGCCTCCATGCCTCGACATGAAGTCTCCCATCTCGACACGACCCCCCTCTTGACCTCACATTTCCCTCTCATCCTGACTTCTCGCAGCAAAGCTTCTTGGACCAGCTGCTAATACTCACTGTTTCTCCTTTGTCCCAACACTGCAGTAGACACTTCCTGGTCTTTTTCTTACATGCCTTCCTTGCAACATTTGACATGAGTAGACACCTACTTCCAGAAACTGTTTTTTGTCTAACCAGTCTGACCAGGGCTCTTCGACCTCTTTTGTGCTGTCCTCTTCTCCTGTTACCCTCTTAGAGGTCAGTGACCCTGGCTTCAGCCATGGGACTCATCTCCTCCATAAGCAGGCCCCAAGTGGTCCCGTCCACCCAGGTACTTAACGACCTTGTACATGTTGTTATGGGGTCTTGGGTCATTGTCCTGGTTCCTGGGAAACTCAGAACAACACTCGGATGTCTCCTTGTTGTCTAGAATGCAACAGATTCAAAACTGAATTCATCCTCTTTCCCCCAAATATGTGTCCATTGCCTAAACCAGGGATCTCCCTTTTCTAGCACCACCCAACCCGAGCAGGGCAGATCTCTTCCTTAATGAAAGCCACTCCATGTTCCTTCCATGTTTGCTACCACTGCTTCTGCTTGGCCATAGGCATTCATCACTTCCTCCTTTACCAGTACCCTCGGCCTTTCCACCTTCTAATCTACACCCAACACAGCTGCCAAAGGGATCTTTTCTAAATGCAAAGTTAGCCATACCCTCCCTCCCCGGCTTGCCCAAAATCTTTTACAAGGCTCAGAGATTTTGACATAACCTTTCAAGCACACAGGGCCTTTTGTAATTTTACATCTGTCTTCTCTCTCCAGCTCAAATTCAAACTCAGCTTAGGCTCCCCATCTTCTGTGCAACTTGCCCTCCCTTCAGCCCATAGGACTTTGGTCATGGACTTCGTTGTCTGTGAGCTTCCAGAGGGCAGGCCAAGTTTAACTTGGCCTCATCTCCAGAGTCTAGCATACAGTAGGAATTCGATAAAGTTTGATAAAGAGAACAGGAAAATCTCAGACTTCTCAGCTCATGATATCCCAGTACAGACTTTGACAATGTGTGCGAGAAGAAATAGGGAGCCTTACAGGGAATCCCCAAGGTCCAAAGGAGCCACAGTGTGATTGAGCCACTTCTGAGGGCAAAGGCAATCAAAGGAAGTGCAGTCTTTCCTTCTAATTGGGGAAGACGTAATTTCCATTATTTTATCTCCTCTGTACTCTGCTCAACGAGGTTGCTACCCAGGTGAGTGAGGGTGATTTTGCTGGAAGGGTCTGTCCTGCTGTGAAGGGAGTCAGTGGGTGATTGGACAGCATAAAGGTGCCACAAATACTTGGTTGACCATGCACACACAGTGCATTTGACTCTGCCTCAGACAGGGGACACATTTTTGTGCCAAGACCTTCTCTTCTGCCCCATCATGTTTGAATTAGAGAGACTCTGGCCCCTTCTTGGCTTATGGGGGGCCAAGCACGGTGCTATGGTGGTGGTTGGAGGGGATGAGTGGTTTACAGCTTTCTTTGGTGAGGCCACCAGCCCTTAAGCAGCCTTGCCTCTGGGTCACTCCTTAGATGCCACTGACCAAACACAGTCCAGGTGGATCAAATGTTTTCCCAAGCTAGTGCCCACTGGGCATTCCAGGTATAAATGTCACAAAAAGGGCAACCAAGATGGAGGTGGCACCTGGTGCCCAACTCCAGCCCAACAGGCCAATTCCCAAAGACAAGGGCGACGGGTACGTAATTCACCATGACAGGATAGAACCCTTGCCAACTCCTCTCTGAGAAGAGGGGGTGCCAATTCCAAACAAAAATAAAGCTGGATCTCTACAACATGGCATTCCTGGCATCAGTGGGTAGAAGCGACAAGTCTGCGAGGCTCTCTCAAGCATGGCAGGCTTGGCATCCACAGCTAGAGGCGATGAGCTTGCAGAAATTCGGTAAAAAATAGTTTTCAAAGGTATAAAAACCGTAGGGAAAGATAGCAAAGCACTTAATTGGCTTAGAGCCATGGTGATTTAACTAGTCTAAGGAGACTATTCAATATTCACATTCATAACCAAACTGAAATAACAACCATGCTTTGGCCTCACACATGAACAAAGATTAACATTTTAATGATAATTTGCATGTTGGCAAGGGTATGGTAAAACTCCTATCTTCCCACATTGCTCTTGACAGTGTGTATTTGTACGATCCCCCACGGAGGGCAATTTATCATTATGTGTCAGGAACTGCAAGAGTTCATGACCCTCTCTCCAAGAAAATAACCCAAGATATGGAGGAAAGAGTCATCAGAGTCTTAACTGTCATTTTGATAGACGTATCAAGTGCTCAAGTTATAGTTTCTGACAAATGTTTTAATTCTGTGTTGTGTATTGAAATGAAGGACTGTGAGAACAACATAGGAGGAGTGGCTGTGGCCACCAGAAGACATGACGCCATGTGCAGACAAGGATGACAAGTGAGCAAAACAGCCTTCACAGGAAAGGGGAACCCATGTAAATCCCCCAGAATGGTAACTGGGGTTGTGTCTGGGTGTGAAAGAAGTGGGGGATTATTCTCCCTTTTTCAAATGTAGTATGTGATATAATCAAACCCATGTGTTAGGGACTTGAGGGTTGCCAAGTGGGGAAAAAAAGGACACTTGGGAACCCTCCCCAGGGGGGCAGGAAGGAGCCTTTCAGGAAGGACAGGGTGGCCTGACCTTTGAGGGACTAGATTTGCTTTGGTGTGGACTGGGCAGGGTGCATGCTGGGTACAGAAGCAAGGACAAGGCCTCTGCTGCCCAGCATTTTCTTGGGATCCTAAGAAGTCTGGAGAAGGGATAAGCTGACCTTAATTGGGGAAGTGTTGGAGAACAATTGGGAAATGTTGGAGAACTCACATCAGGCCTCTTTGGGAAGGCTTCTGGCTCTAAAATGAGGGACCTCTGAACACATCTGGCGTAAGCCTGTGAGGACCCCAGGGGGAACCTGAGAAAGTGACGACGTCAACTCTGAAAGAGGCTCCAAGGAACTGGTGGGGAAGAAGGCCAAGGAGAAGGAAGGGGTGGGGGGCTTGGAGGCTCTCATGGGCAGTGACAGTCACAGTGCCTGGGGCTGGGTTTGCTGAAGAAAGCAGCTGACTCCTCTGGTGGAAGGGAAATGGAGTGTGGCTCTGAGATGTTTTCATGATTGTGTCTTCAGAGAACAGGCTGGAGTTGAGGGAGTCACTGGGCCGGGTGTACAAGGCACACATGTAGCCCAGAGCCTGGCATTCAAACATCACGTAGGAAGAGTTAGCTGAGTCTATGCAAGGATGAATGAGTGAATGCACGAGGCTTTATGCACTGCCCTGGGGTGTATCACATGGTGTCAGTGGGGTCCACCATTGTCTCATCAGAACCTACCAGTGTCACTCGCATCTGTCACTGCACCTAGCTCTCAGAAGCATCAAATCATTTTGTTAAATACAGATCTTCCTCAACTTCAGATAGGGTTACATTCCGATAGACCCACTGGGTTTTTGTTTTGTTTTTTTCTTTTGTTTTATTTATTTCACAGAGAGAGAGCACAAGTAGGGGGAGCAGGAGAGGGAGAAGCAGACTCCCCGCTGAGCAGGGAGCCCAATGCGGGGCTTGATCCCAGGACCCTGGAATCACGACCTGAGCCGAAAGCAGACACTTAACCGACTGAGCCACCCAGGCGCCCGTGATAAACCCATAGTAAGCTGAAAATATCCTAAGTCAAAAATGCATTTAATGCACCAAACCTACCAAATGTCACAGCTCCAAACGTGCTCAGAACACTCACATTAGCTGACAGTTGGGCAAAATCATCTCACACAAGGCCTAGTTTATAATCAAGTGTGGATTATCTCATGTCATTTACTGAATACTGTATTGAAAGTGAAAAACAGAATGATTGTGTTTCCACTGGTTACCCCGAGGATGGCGGGACCCGCTAAGAGTGACAGCTCCCTGACGCTGCCCCGCCTCATGGGAGAGGATGTGCTGCGCATTGCTAGCCCAGGAAAAGATCAAAATTCCAAGTTCCAAGTGTGGTTTCTACTGAATGCTTATCGCTTTTGTGGCCATCCTATAGTTGCGAAGTCATAAATCAAGCCATCTAAATCAGGAACCATCTGCAATCCCTGCTGAGAAAATTTACCGGTCAAGCAGAAATCACAAATGGAGATACCATGAGCTCCTTAAAGCACAATATGGAAGAAGCCCAACCCCGACTTCTGTCATCCCAGGGAGAACTATCTACTTCCTATCCCCACACACAGGTCCTTACTCTTGGGTCTTGTCTGCTATTCTTTTATTTTTTTTCTTTTTAAAGATTTATATATTTATTTATGAGAGAGAGAGAGAGACAGCGTGTGCACAAGCAGGAGGGACGGAGGGAGAGGGAGAGAATGGGAAGCCGACTCCGCGCTGAGCACAGAGCCCGATGCGGGGCTCCATCTCATGACCCTGAGATCACATCCCAAGATCATGACCGGAGCCGACACCAAGAGTCAGGCGCCTAACCGGCTGAGCCACCCAGGCGCCCCTTGTCTGATGTTCTACTGGGGGTAACGTTA
>NC_048221.1:108749083-108908798 GCF_002007445.2 Ailuropoda melanoleuca
AAAGAACCTTCTGTTTCATCTGGTTTTACCTTCTGCTTCTAAACAGCTGTTTGTTCCGTTTGATAAAGATTTCGAAGTAGAGTGCTTAAGGGAAAAAGAGGAAGCAAGCACAATAATACGTACACTATAATGCGGATTCTATCAACACACACACGCACGCGTGCACACCCGCACATATATGTAAAAATCTGAATGGCTTATAGAAGACAGTCATTTTCTAAATCTTGTTTTCCTCTAATGTGTGATTGTTTTACATTGAGTTTATATTACTTTTGCAATTAAAACTAATAAAGATCACGTGTTAAAGATGATCAGACATGAAGACACTCTTTGCAGGGCAGGTTTTCCTAGTGATGAAATATCTTCCTAGTTAAGCTACACACACTCTCTCTTATCTCAATTTATTCTCATTTCCTTTGGTTTTTGTTTTTCCTGAAAACGAAGTGGTCATCACCTTCTCTAGATCAGGGGGACTGGGCATTTCTTTTACTTTTTATTGAGAAAATGTTCAAACAAAGGAAGCAAAAGGGTCTACTCAAGCCCATGTCCTGATCATCAGTTACCGTAATTATTCACTTTCCACCATTCCGATTTTATCTTTACCAACTTCATCTATCTTTTCCACTGACACCTCAACCAAACTAATCTATATACAGTTCTTTTTAGTTTTGAGGTATGTTTTATATCACTGTAAAATGTACAAATCTTAACATTAAAATTTTGAAAAATAGATAGGACTGCGCAAACTTCTCAAGATACAAAACATCCCCATCAGCCCAAACAGTGCCTGCATGCCCCTTTACCATCAGTCTCCACCTTATCTGAATATTTTCCCAAAGAAGTTTAATGGATGGCACAACATGTTCAGCATTATCAGCTTTTAGGGAAATGCAAATTTAAATCACAATGTGAGACCAGTACACATATTTCAGGATGGCTAACATTAGAAAGACTGACCACACCAAGTGTTGGCAAGGGTATGGAGGAACCAGAATCCTCATGCCCTGCTGGTGAGAATGGAAAATGGTACAAAAGTTGAAGACTTCTCAAAAGTTCAACATGCACCTACCACGTGTCCCAGACATTTAATTCCATGAGAAAGGAAGCATATGTCCATACAAAGACTTGCACACAAATATTCATAGCACCTTTATTTGTAATAGGCTGAAACTGGACACAACCCAAATGTCCACCCACAGAGGAATGGGGAAAAAATGTGGCACATCAATACAATGGACTACTACTTGGAAAAAAAGAAAAAAGAAAAGAAGAAAAGAAAAGAAGAAAAGAAAAGAAAAGAAAAGAAAAGAAAAGAAAAGAAAAGAAAAGAAAAGAAAAGAAAAAAATGATTTACGGATAAACACAATATGGATAAATCACAAAAACAGAGACACCTGGGTGGCTCAGTTGGTTAAGCATACGACTCTTGATTTCCACTCAGGTCATGATCTCAGGGTCCTGGAGTGGAGCCCTGCATGGGGCTCCGTGCTCAGCAGCGAGTCAGCTTGAGGATTATTCCTCTCCCTCTGCCCCCCTCCCCCCACCATGCTCATGCTTTCTCTCTCTCTCTCAAATAAATAAATAAATAAGTCTTTTTAAAAATTCTCAGAAACAATTATGTTGAGTGAAAGAGGTCAGACCCCCCCCAAAAAAGGCTACATAGTGTATATTCCATTTATGTAAAATTATAGAAAATGAAAATCTAGAGTGAAATGAAACAAAGAAGTAGGGATGGAGGGGGAAGGGAAGGAAGGCCTGGGAGAGATTGCGACGGTGCATGAGGAAACTGCTGGGGTGATGGCGATGTTCACTGTATTGACTGTTGTGATGGTTTTGTGGAAACACACGTCCGAGAAAACGGTACGCTTTGAGGATGTGCAGTATTTTGCATCTCAGTTACACTGCAACAAAGCTGCTTCGAGAAAATAAGGCCATGGAGAGTATCAAGACTTCGCTCTCCTTTGCTCTCTCTCTGGCCTGCAAACAGGTGCACACAAAATCTACACATTGAACTAGAGGCTGCTTGACCACACCTCTGCTGCATTATGCAAATCGCTGAGAAAGAGACAATAGTTATGCTAGAAACCACCAGAACATGGTTGTTTCCACACACCTTTTTTTTTTTTTCGTTTTCAGATCTGGGCTGTCTGTAGCACGTGGCTGCCAGTTAACCCAACGTGGGGCTTTTCTCTTTGGTTTAGAGAATCTGAGCTCGAGCTGGGCTGGAGTTAAATCCCTGTGGTGGTTCGCGGGTGTGGAAAGTACCCA
The DNA here is from genome assembly GCF_002007445.2 of Ailuropoda melanoleuca. NCBI lineage: Eukaryota > Metazoa > Chordata > Mammalia > Carnivora > Ursidae > Ailuropoda > Ailuropoda melanoleuca. The sequence continues at coordinate 108,751,352 of NC_048221.1, forward strand.
CGGCTGACCACACGCTAGTTCCCCACGACTCTCTCGGTGTCAAAACGACTGCTGCATCCCAGGTTGTCGGCTTAAAAACAAAAATCCCATGGTCTTCACTTCGATCACTTCTAAATAATCCATAGGATATATTTCTTTTCTGTTGTCCTAATTTCCTAACTTTGAAGATTTTGCTTTTTTCCCCTCTGTGGGAGATCTTGTCTCACTAGAGAACGGTTCCAACGTGATGCTCAGTCTTGCCTTCCCTCTTCTGCTTCCCTGAGCAGACCTCCCAACGCAACTGCTGTGAAGGGACCCACACTGACGGGCTGTTCTTGGCACCCCAAACATGCCAGGTCTTGTCACGAAGGTGGCCCCATCTGGGCATAGCCGTTTGAAGCAGCAGTCGGCTTCTTCCTGGAAAATCTGGTGCCTTCGCAAGAGCTTTCCTAGAATTAACCGCACCGAGGGGAGGTGGGGCGGTCGGGCAGAGTGCCAGCTGGCCTGGGTGTACAGAACCCCTCATCAGCGTGGCACCTCATCTCTGCTATAGCGTCCTGAGGGAACCACTGGCCTTTGTATCTGGAGGAGAAAGGGAAGAGAGCACCGACGGCATTTCCTGTCCCTTTCCAGGAAAGGATGCCATGCTACAGAACCATTCCAGCAGACTTCTAAGGTCAGTATCACCCCATTTACAGATGAAACTCAGAAAGCCTCAGCAGCTCACGTGCCCCAGGTCTCAGAGAGACGGGGCAGAGCAAGGATTGAAACCCAAGCCAGTCTGGCCAGAGGACCCACATGCTTTCTTCCACTCAGCACGCCACCTCACCATGACTGCCGGGCCACTGCCAGTCACCACAACCACTGTGTTTCCACCACCTACCCGCACTGCTGGGTCACCACCACTCACCGTGTCAGCTGGTCACCACTCCCCACTACCCCCAGGTCACTCTTCCCCACTACTGCCTACCAGTCACTACTGCCTTATAATCACGTTGACAGCCACTGGTGGATTTTGATCATCAAGATTTTCTAGGTAATTGATACATGAGATGTTTAGTTGCAAGACATATGCAATTTCCACTGGATATTTTCTGGAGAATCTAGACTTAATTGGATATCTCTAGAACCTTCCAAGATATGACATAACCACATAGAAGGCTGAGATTTCCAGATGTCAGGAATGCTGTGTCCTTATCCTCCAGGTTTCCCTATAGATAAATCCATTTGTCTGCAAAGTCAAGGAGGCAGGCAGGGGATCTTCACATAGAAGCTTTCAGGCTGGGGTAAGGAGTTTGGACGTCAGTCTAAGGCAGGGTTTTGCAGAAGAGGGGTGATAGGATGAGGCCTTCGGAGAAAGGAAGGTTAGCGGCAGCAGCCCAGGGTCCCCTGCAGTGGCTCGGGCAACAGAGGGTGGTGGCTGGCACTTGGGGGTGGTGCTGGTAAGAAGGAAAGAAATGGACACACTCAGAAATAATTTCAGAGGCATAGGCAAACTAGACTTAATGAAGAGCTGGGTGTGAGGAGTGAGGATGGAGAGAAGAACTAAAGCTGACTCAGAGGATTTTGTCTGGAAAGACTTGAAAAGCCAAGACAAGATAGAGTGACGTAAAATCAGATTTCAGGAAATCTTGTGCTTTGCTTTAGATAAATCTGAATTAGAGATGCCCATTAAAATCAAAGTAGAGAAGACCATGCCTACGTGAGTATGGGCTCTGAATGGACACAGAAATTCAGGAGTCAGGAGCTCAGAGATAGCACTTAAAATAGCGTGAGTGGATGAGATCCCCAAGGAGGCAGTGTGCATAGACAAGAAAAGCGGGGCGGGAAATGAACCCCAGATGCCGCACACTTAGAGAAGAGGCAACAGGTGTGGCCATGAAGGCTAAGAAAGAGCAGGAGGAAAGCAAAGAGTGTGGGGTGTTCTGGAAGCAGAGAGAATAAAGGGGATCTGGAAGGAGGACCGGTCAATTGTGTCAAATGAGATGAAGACAGGCCTGGCCACTGAATTTGGTAGCTGTAAATCACAGCACACTGCCACATAAATGGTTATATCTAAGCTATCTAAAAGAATATTCTTTATTCTCCATACATGTAGTAAGTACTTACTATGTGCCGGATTGTCTTTCAGGGCACTGGGGTATAGAGATTCCTAAGACATGCTCTCTGCTCTCAAGGAGTTAACAGTGATGAGGAAGAAAGAGGCAATAACTGGTATTGTCATTGCTTTGTTATGCCACTGACTCTGCAACAGCCCGGTACAATGGCTTGTGCCATTTTGCCATGTTACCAATATGGAGACTGAAGCAGGGGGAGGTCAAGATATGCCTCAGATACTCAATGACAAAGCCAAGGCTTGACTCTAACATCAAACTTCCAAATGGGAATTCCCAAATGTGATTGGGAAATGGCCAAGGACCAGGCCTCTTAGCAGTAGGAGGGCCGCTCATCTGAAACACAGATGCACTTAGGACAAGCCTGATGCTTTCTTGTCCAGGTAGCGCAGACTCAGGCCAATGCCTGCTGCCACCCACCCAAAGACTCTTAGACAAAAATGGCTACATCTACACTGATAACGGTGCCAACATAATTCAGTGGGGGACAGGAAGTTCTTTTCAATAAATGTTTCTGGGAAAGCCTGGGTGGCTTAGTTGGTTAAGCATCTGCCTTTAGCTCAGGTCGTGGTTCCTGGGTCCTGGGATCGAGCCAGGTTGGCTCCCTGCTCAGCAGGGAGTCTGCTTCTCCCTCTGCCTCCACCCTTCCCCTCACCTCATACTCTCTCTCTCTCACTTGTGCTCTCTCGCAAGTAAATAAATAAAATCTTTTAAAAAAAGTTTCTGAAGCAACTAGATATTATATGGGGGACAAAAATCCTGACTATCACACCACACACTAAAATTAACTCAAGATGGATGATAAACTTAAGTGTAAAAACTAAAACTTTATAGTCTAGTTTCTAGAAGAAAACACAGGAGAATGTCTTTGTGATGGTGGGGGTGGGCAAAGATGTCTTGGGACAGAAAAAAAGCAGTAACCATGAAATTTAAAAAGAGATCAATGTGACTTTATCGAAATTAAAACTTCTGTTTATTAAAAGGCATCATTACAAAAGAGAAAAGGCCAGCTAAAAACTGGGAGAACCTCTTCACTATACATATAGCTGGCCAACGACTCAAATCCAGAATGTATAAAGAATTTCTTCACATTAACCACCGGTAGTCTTGACTGCATGCCCCTAAATCACACTCTTCCAGCTTTGGGAAAAGGCCCTTCTGCCTGAGGAGGGTGCCCCTGACTGGTGGAGAGATGGTGTTCCCTCAGCCACGGTGATCTCAAGAAGATGAGGAGTTTGGGAACAAAGAATTTTGAAAAATTAACACCAGTTCATAGGTTTGTTTTCCTTCGTAAGTGGCAGCCAGGAGAAGAACCAGCAGGCTCTGTGGTTCAGGATTCCAGACTTGCCCTGACATTTTTTTTGCCAGGATTCTCCACAGACACAGGACCAATTACGTGTGTGTATGTGTGTGTGTGTGTGTGTGTGTGTGAAGGGACTTATTTTGAGGAACTGGCTCACGTGATTACGGAGAGTGGTAGGATGGTTTGGCATCTCCTGGCTGGAGATCCAGGAAGAAGGCAGACAGGCAGTCCGCTGGCAGAATTCCTTCTTGTTCCAGGCAGGTGAGTCTTTTGTTCTATTCAGACCTTTAACTGGTTGGATAAGGGCCACCTACATTATGGAGGGCAATCTGCAATACTCCAAGTACACCCATGAAAATGTAAATATTATCTAAAAATGCCCTTACATAAACATCCAGAATAAGGTTGGACCAGATATCTAGGCCCAACCAAGTTGACCCAAAACTAACCATTGCCCCAAGTGTGCTGCTGAACTCTACCCACCGAGGGGAGACGTGATCAGACACTGAGGCATTCTCACAGAGTCTGGATGAAGCCATGACAAGCCCACAACATTTTTGCCAGGCAGCAAATGTTGGAAGTTGAGGCAGGCCAATAGGAAAGCTTCCTGTCGGTGGAAGATTGTGTGCCTCAGGTGGATTGAGGTAAAGATTAGTTGATTCAGGGGCATAAAATCAAGACAACTGGATAGCCTCATGAGGCTCTCAGAAGAAAGAATATAAAAGCATAAGGGAGATAAAATTAGGTCTACCTGATGGCCATTGTGTCTGAGTAGAAACTGGCAGATGAAGGAAGACAGCAGTGTAACAGAGGCAGCCTACACGGGAGGAACCCGAAGATAGGTTAAGTGCTGTTCAGTCACAGATTGACCAAAACCAGGGGCTACTGCAGAAAAACAGAAAATTAGCATGATAGAAGATTAAAAAAATAAAAAAAACCCTCACAGTGGTCTGCCTTTCCTCATGGGATTATAAAGGATTGTAGCAGAACACCAGCCAAAAATGACAAAAGAAAGACCGCAAAGAAAACTCAGGAAGCCCAATGAAGAGGGAACTTTGGGGTCCAATGCATGCTTGGTGATGTGCCTGTCTGTGGACCCTCTTGTGGACCCCTAACCTTCCCCATCTGCACATATGCATGTAATATAGGTTAAGTAAGTGAGGGTAGGAGATGTTTGCCCAAATTCCACTATCTTACACTGTATCTCAGGATTCCTGTTGGTTTTGTTGGAAATACAACACTGTAATGGATCTAAAAAAGGCACGCATGCTATTCTGTATCTGAAAATTGTTCTAATTAACTTTTGATCTTTTGCCCAGTTAAAGACTTAATTTTTTGTAATGTCAGGTCTTGTTTAAACTATATTTTGTTTCTTCTCATCATAATAGAAGATATTTGTCTTCAGTTTTGATACTTAATTGCTTTGAGGATTTTTTTAATACTGAATTTTGTTTCTTTGTGCTTTTTAAGGGAAGGGGACAGTGGGAGAGAGAGAATCTTAAGCAGGCTCCAGCCCCAGCACTCAGCCAGATGTGGGACTCCATGCAGGGCTCAGTCTCACAACCCTGAGATCATGACCAGAGATCACGACCTGAGCCTAAACCAAGAGTTGGACGCTTAACTGACTGAGCGACTCAGGTGCCCCGAAATTTTGTTTCTTGTCTTTTGTACCAGTTATTTGAAAAATTACGGTTTTAGTGCAGGTAATCTGAAAGGGACAAAAGTATAACTCCTAGTCATTTTCATCTTGCTGCCAGTAGAAAAGTAATAAACCATGCCAATTTATTTTGCAAAAATATTTTTTTTGAGGGACAGGTACCTCACAAAAGAGGATACCGAAATGGCCAATAAGCCCATGAAAACGTTCTCAACCCATTATTCATCAGGGAAATATAAGTTAAAACCACAAAAGAGGTAACACCCAGGCAAATGGCTAAAGTTAAGAAGACGGACTATACCAAGTGTTGGCAAAGGTGTAGATCAAGGGGAATTCTCAGTGCTGGTAGGAATGCAAAATGGTACAGTAACACTGGAAACATTTGCCTCCTGAATCATGCAGCAACTCCACCCCTAGGTGTTTATCAAAGAGAAGTGATTGCAAATGTCCACCAAAATGTTCACAGGTTTTAATTTGCGATAGCTAAAAATAATACACAACTCACCTATCCGAGGTCTACTGAGACACAATCCAGTTGTGCTAAAGGCGTATGGTGGAAAACTACTCAGCACTGAAAAACAACAAACTACCGATCACGCAAACTTGGATGAATCTCAAAAACATGGTGCGGGGTGAAAAAAACTGGACACACAAAGTCTGAATACCATATGATTCCATTTTTATAAAGTTCGGGAACTAGAATGATAGCAATCAGTTGCAGTGTGGTGACGGACATGCTCCGGATGTGGGTCTTGACCCCGGTGTTTGTGGGAAGGTGGAATACATAAGTAAGTCCGTGCATTTTACTGCATGTAATTTACATCTCAAGTTTAGTAAATGTAGAAGGAAGGAAGTGGGGGGAGGGGAGCTATGCATTTTCCACTTTCGACCACGTGTCCGAAGGGATCTCTGCTGGAGGGTGGACTGAGGATCTAGCAGCCTGGGGTCTAGAGCTGGCTTAGAACCAGAGTCGGGCTGGTCTTCTCTTCAGCCAAGGGACCAGGGCCTCTCTCCTCTTGACAGAGCAGTCCAGCCCCAGCAAGTGATGGCAGGTTCTCGGTACAAAGTGCTGGAAGACTGCCCCTCCCTTCGGTGTGGCCACCTCCTTGGCCAGCCTCCACGGGTCTCAGAAATCATTGACGGCACCGAACTAAACCCCACAGGACTCTCCATGCCTGGCCACGCTTAGATGACACCAGTGTGACCTCTCAGGGGGGAGGTAGGCTTGCTTCGAGGTTCTGTGTGTGGAGTTGGAACCTCCTGTCCCTGCAGGTCTCCCTGGGCAGAACCAGAACCAGAACCAGAACCAGGGGTTAGTGGCAATGGGACGATTCTTACTTATTGGGCTACTCTGGGCTGGGCCTCAAATCTAGTGCTTTCTTTCTTCTGTGCTGGTGCTTTTCACTCTCAGGGTAAGTCAAGGTTCTTACTCTAAGGGGCAGATACCTGAGCAAGACAGGCAATGAATGACTCTAGGCTCTGTTAGAACCCCTGGGCTCCGGGTTTCTGGACAGTACGCGTGCGACACTCAGTCCAGACATGAAGGTAAGAGAGCTGTAGCGGAAATCCCAAAGAAGGCAATTAAAACGTGTTAACCAAAACAGGAAACACTGGTGAGGTAAATGAGAGTGTATTTATCTTCAGCTGTGTGATTTTATCAATACTTTTATTGTTTGAAAAGTCGTATTTTATTTTACTTTATTCTATTATTTTTTAAATAATGTAAACACTGTTTATTAGTTTAAATTTTAAGAATGAACCTCTGGGCAAAGCTCAGAAGCCTCTTCTTTTACTGAGTTATAACTAACATTCAACACTATATTAGTTTCAGGTGTACAACGTAGTGATTCGATGTTTGGACACATTATGAAAGGATCACAAGAAAAAAATTTTGTAACTATGGTGCCACAAATTTTGTTATTAATTTTTTAATTTATTTGAGAGGCAGGGAGGGGCAGAGGGGGAGGGAGGGGGGATAGAATCTGAAGCAGACTCTCCCCTGAATAGGGAGCCAAATGCGGGGCTCGATCCCACGACCTCAGCCAAAAAGAGTTGGACACTTAACCGACTGAGCCACCCAGGCACCCACAAATTTTATTTTTCAAAGTTACTTTCCGGACGCCTGGGTGGCTCAGTCGGTTAAGCGTCTGCCTTTGGCTCAGGTCTTGATCCCAGGGTCCTGGGATGGAGTCGGTGGGGAGCCCACTCCTCCCTTTGCCTGTCACTCCCCCTGCTTGTGTGCACACGCTCTCTCTCTCTCCCTGACAAATAAATAAATAAATAAATAAATCTAAAAAAAAGAAGTTATTTTCAAATCACCCAAACGTCACTTTTCACTTTTTCTAAATTCTTGTGTTCTTTCTATATGGGCATTTGGGGCAAGATCGAAAGAAAGCACACACACTTTGTAACAATCATGGACATCAGGTTCTTTGCTAGAGGCAAAAGAGGATTTTTACTTATAAAGAGATGCTGTTTCCTGGAGGAGGGAGACCTTCAGGCCCTGGCACCAGTTTACTCAAAAAGAATTAGGAAGGAAGGAATATCCTTTGTCTGTGGTGACAAAATGACCTCCCACCACTGGCAAGCTCACAGCAGCATTACCCAGCAGGACAGGCTGTCAAAGCGGGCCACTTCTCCAGATCCAAGAGGATTCTTGGGCACATACTCGGTGCTTCCACGGTGAACTGATGGAATGTGAGAATTAGGACAAAGAACAAGTATAGTGGCCAGTAGTCATCATCATTGTGACCATCTTTTTATTTTTTTTTTGGTCCTAAGAAATGTGGGGACAAAATTAAAGGCTTTTGATTTCATGCAGCCTGTCTCTTGTGGATAAAGCTTCCATGTGTCCTTATCTTAGGAAGGCTCTGTGGAGGGGCCTGGGTGAATGTGCTGTAGTTTCCCATTCTGTGGAGCAACACGCAGCCGTGACAACTACTGTTGTAGAAGAACATTTAAGGACATGGAAACTTGTTCACAACAGAACGCTGAGTGGAAAGAAGTCCATTTTCTAATGTGCACACGGCAATGATCCCATTTTCCACCTCCACCTATCCAACTTTATCTCCACGGGTGCATACATACGTACGTACCTTTAAAGGATGTGCACCAAAATGTCAACAGTGGCTATCTGAGTGTTTTATTTCCTTCTTGTTTATATTATTTTCTAGGTTTTATATAAGATGTGTGTGAATTCTTATAAGGTTTAAGAAAAAAAATAAAAGCTAGCAAGAGACACTGAAGGAGCCAAGAACCCCTGGGGAGTAAACTGGCAGGTATGTCTCCACTTCCCTGATCTGAAGTCCCAGCTTCTCTGGCAGGTAGCTCCCCTGACACCACCCCCCCCCGAGCACAGACATGAGAGTGAGACCCCTCCTACTGGCTCTAACGATCAACCTCAGTTACTGAGAATAGTCTTGATATTTTCACATCCATATTTTCTCATTTCACTTTCTGGAAAGAAAGCGTGGCTGGGTATTCACAACCAGACACCAGCGCGGGCAGTCCACTTAGGCTGGGAGATGAGGGAAACTCCAGCTTGCATCCATGCAGGATCGACCCTGAACAGGCTAACCCTCTGGTGGTCCTGCAAACAGACATCTTTCCCATCATTTGCAGGGTTGCAACCTGCCGCTGTTTTGGGGGTGGCACAGAGGGTGGCCTGCCAGCGAGTGGGCACTGGACCACAGGCAGGGCTGATAGGCGACGCCTCATATCATATAGCCCTTGGGCAGTTGCCAGCCCACCTTTCCCCTCCGCTCTGCCGGCCTTCCATTTACACAGGAAGGGCGGCCCAGTGCCCCTAGAGAGAGAAGGGACTGGAGGTCAGGGAGCTGGGTGGGGTGGAGGGGGCGGGAGGGATGTCTCGCAAGCAAGCCTTCACCTTATCACCTGCACACGGGGGTTTCAGAGAAGCCTGTGCTGTGGGAAGCTGCACCAGTTAAAGGTGTGCATGGAACCTGCCCAAATGTCCAGCCCCTACTGCTCAGTGAGTCACACAGTTGCCGGAGTAAAGACAAACAGGAAAAAGCTCACTAGAAGACGACTTCCTCAGGGGTGGGGATTGGGGTTTGTTTTGTTCACTGCTGTCCTCTCCAGTGCCTAGAACACTGCCTGGCACAGAATGGGCGTCCAATACAGAAAATCATCACTGGGTGCAGGAATGAATGGAACTTGCTAGTAATCCAAGAAATGTACACTACAATAGTAACACGGCATTTTTTTGAATATTAAGGTGCCAAAAAAATAATGTATGAAAAATACACAATCCTGTTGAAATTTTATGAGATCTACCACATATCTATTATTAATGGCCATATGTAGTAATATAACTCTCGGGGAAAACAATTTGGTAATAGAGTCACTTAAAAGTTCCCACTCGGTAATTCTAGCTCTATACAGTTATGTAAAACAAATAAACCAGAAAAAGGAAAACGCTGCCTGTGTAAAATATTCCTTAAAATGTAGCTTATAATAGCAAAAGATGGAGGTAATCGAGTAGCTAGCCATAGGGATGGTCAAATAACCTGTGGTTATTGAGGCTTGGATAGCAGTGTAGCAAAGCGGTAATTAAAAAACGCAGGATGTGAAAGTGTCCATATACAATGAGTGCGACCATAAAATATATTTTGGGAAAAAGCCTGAAAGGATGAAAAGTTTATGGATCTTTTTTTCCCCCTCTCAATTTTGTCATGAAAATCTTTTAACCCAAAAGAGCTTAACCAAATAAGACCTGTTTCCATGACACCATTCACCAGCACAAGTGTATATGGCAGCCCGCCCAGGGCACTCACCCACTTACACTGTTCCCGAGACAGTGGCCCCTCATCCCCACGCCTTCCCCGCTCAGGTGGGTCCCCAGTCTCCAGGTCCCCAGTCTCCAGGTATCACACCACTGGACAGCAGAGCCACGCAAGTTCTAAGGCACAGTTTGCCACGGGGTCATTCATCCTTGAGTATCAAACAGTGCTGCTGTGGGAACATTATTTAGTACCGTCTGATCACAAATTGCAGAATGTTTGCCAGAAATAACCCTTTGGATCGAGGAAAAGCGGCATCGAGTTACACTTTCTCATGGTGGTTAAACAAGCATTCTGGTTGCTTTTTTATGGTAAAACCATGCATGCATCAAGGCACATTTCCCTTCCTCCTGCAGGAGGGCAGTATCCAGTTCATTCACAAGCGGTATCAGGTGATTGAAATCTAAGAAGGGGGTACATCCTGTGGAGAACCTCGAAGTCTTGCTGATGCGGCACGAGGAGGCAGCTCTTAATCTCTCTGCACCCAGGAATCACTTGGCGAGCTTCACATTCCACTGACCCCTGCCTGCCTCCCTCTTCCAGAGACTCTGACTACATTGGTTTGGTGAACGGTCCAGGGCATTGGAAATTTTAAAAGCTCACAAGCCTAGACACAGCCCGGGTTGAGATCCACTGTTTCATGGTCTCAGCGGCCGAGATCTATGCTGAACATACACAGACTGGTCCACAGATGGGTATGTTCTCCGCGCAGAGATGAGCAAGGATCCGCGTTATGTTTGCAAAGTTCTGCTGTCCTGCTTTTAGCTGTCCCAGGAAGCCGAGCACAGGGTCAGGAGGCCCAGGGGGTGACAGCTTACTGAGACCAACAGGCTGAGGGCAAAGTGTCACTCTGTCACCCACTAGCTCTGCAAACTTGGGCAAGTTGCTTGCCCCGCTGGGCCTCCAGTTCCCCATCTGAGAACAGGATGCTGTCGCCACGGCCGCCTCACTGGGTTCTTCAGGATGTGCCGAGGTTAGTGGGTCTGTAGTTTGCAGGATATAGGAAATGGGGAAAACGGGCAGAGGACAGACGTTGATGCGGAACTCTCCCGAGATCTCCACCTTCAGGGTTAACGCGAGTGTAGTTAGCAAGACACGCAGCCCACGCTCAGGAGAGAACCCGATGGGTTCAAGAGCAAACAGATCTCATTCTTGGTGCAGAGGGGCAGTCGGTAAGGTTTCTGGGACCCGTCCAAGGAGAGAGCTCCAGACTCCACACAATGTCGGGGAATTGTCAGGGGGCCAGGAAGCCGGCCTCAGGTATATTCCTGCACGTCTTAATGACGATTTAGATGTTCTTAAATCATTCTGACCTTGGAGAAAACACATCAAGAACTGACAGTGGGGAGCACGGGGCCGGAACTGCCGTGAGTTTCTGCGGTCCCTTGGGGTCCTGACGTTCACCTCTCCAGTGAGTCATTCCAGGGAAAAGGAGTCACTTCTCCTCTGGTCATTTACACTGAAGAGCAAAGAAGTAAACATGTTACGTTTTAGGAAATGCATGATGGTCGCTGGCCACGTGGAGGCTAATTTCTTCCTCCGTCCTGGAGCTCGGCTGACGTTTCACAGCGGACAAAACGAGCCCGAGAATCACATCCCTCTCTCTGGTTTGGCCTGGAAGGGTCTGGCCTCTGCCGCGGTAAGTGTGGCTGACAAGCACTGGATGAGGCTTCTCGCTTCCTGGTTCAGCCATGGACGCGGCTGTAGGTCAAGGCCGCATGGAGGGGCTGCGGTGGGCAGCCCACCCTGCCTTGGCATCCAGCCTCCCTGCCTTCACTGTGGCCAGGATAGTGCAAGCAATCGCTAGCTTGTGTTGGGCTCTGTCTTGAGTTTTAAAAAATGAAACAAAACAAATCTGGGTTTTTTTTTTTAAGTGTGTGTGTAGTAACCATAGAAACCTTCTTTTGCATTCACGAGTGTTTTGGAAAAAATCCCTCCTGTGTGACTATCTGGCTTATGTGGTCTCCATAGCATTGTGGGCTCCCAGGGGAAGGGATCTGTGTCTTACAAGGGAGTCGGAGAGAGGCTCTGCAGGCGAGGTGAAGGCTCGGGCTTCATGATCCCGGGGAACCCACAGGAGGTAGCCAAAAATAGACACCCCATCCCCCCACCCTGCTTTGGAGGCTCTCTTGTAAGCTGAGGCTCTAGGGTAGTGACTCATTTCACCCCTGACACAACACCCTGGTCTCACTATCATCAGTAGCTCCATTTCACAGATGAAGAAACTGACCCACAGGGTAGCTGATAACATGCCAATGTGCCTCAGTGACTAAAAGGGCAGGAACCGGGAGGTCAACCCCAGCTGTGGGGCATCGGCGCCCACAGGGGCAACCACTGTGCCAGGCTGTGCAGGGGGATGCCCAGGGGTTCCCAAGCCTGGCTGGCCCAGCAGTCCCCAGGAGACCGGACGTGTAGATGTCCATCCCCTTCTCTCCCCCTACACACACATGCCTGCTGAATCAGGTTCTTGGGGGGGAATCTGAGTTCCAGAAATCTGCATTTTAATTCTCTAGGTGATTCCATGTGGTAGGACCACAGAAAAACCAGAGGACGGTTCCTGTGTGGACGTGCCTGGTCTCACTTCTGGACACAGACATGTTCCTGAAAAGACATGGGTATAAAGCAGTTGTGGCCTGAGACGCAAAGCCTGAAAGAGGCGTATCTACACTCGCTCTGTGGAGCTCGTTCGGAAAAGGAAACTTCCAGCAGCCGCAGCACACAAAGCCAGAGCTCCCCAACCAGACAAGGACTTCACTCTTCCTTTCAACACACTTGTATGAAGCCTTTCCTATGGGGCGGGCAGAGTGGCCTGGTCCCTGCTCCACCTGCGGAGAAGGCTGCCCTCGGGCTGGGCGAGGAGCTCCTGGCACAGCGCCCAGCACGCGGGGCCGGGGCAGGAGCAGCCACACTGCCGATGCTGAGAACACCCGGAGCAGTCAGTGACCCAGCCGGGCCTGGCTTCCCTCACGCACAAAGTGCAGCTGATGGTAAGAGTAACGCCTGCTTTACAAGGTGGCGGGGAGAGCGGCCCATTTCGTCATCTACGTTAGACACTCTCCACGGGCTGTTTTGCCAACATTCTTCCATTTCAGCTGCTCAGCGGTCCTGGAGGCTAGAGAAGATCACGCCCACTTTATGGGGAAGGAGGCTAAGGAGCAAATGCAGACCCGAGATCACACCTGAGCCTGCAGACCGCCGAGCCCTGTCCCTGTGCTGTTCCAGACGGAAGAGTAAAGATGGGGGACGCAATGGTGACAGTACTGGGGCCCGCCCGTGGGACCCAGGGCAGGGGACGCAGGTCTTGTGGACTCTAGATTGAACACCCTGAGGCCTGGTGGGAGGGGGAAGTCAGGGCAGGGGGTGTGTATTCCCTACTTTGAGCCGTCAGCGCCTTCGGGGAGCGAGGAAAAGAGAAGACAACGTTGAAAGGGCTCTCCCCACTTGCCACACGCACATGCACTTTTGTCAGGACGCGATTTGTGTGTGATTTGCTAATGGGTCAAGAGGCTGCCCGGGCCACAGACTCTGCCCGCCCACTCTCTCCCTGGCTCCTCCTGCCTCCAAGGCATGCGGCTGCTGACTTGGAGCCCCAGAGCTGCCTTGAACCTTTCCCTCCTCTGCTCATAAGCTAAGGCTTTGTCTCATCTGCCCAAACAGCGAAGCCTGTTTGGGAAGGTTCTGGCTGCTCCAGCAAGCCTGCTTGCTCCCTTTCCTAGTCTGTTCCTGTCTTGGTCTCTCCTTTCTCTGCCTTCCTTCCTTCCTTGCCCTGTCTCTCCTTGTCTCTGTTTTGGAAAGAATTCTAAGACACACGCACATCCTCGTGGACTTGATTTCCCATCCCCACTGTCCTTTTTCCTGCATGCTTTTCGTTAGGTTCTTAGCTGCTGGTGTTTTCGTCTTGTATGTCTGACATAGGGAGGAGACAGGAGGGCAGGGCACATTAGACAGACTCGGCCATGGCTGACCATGGAAGTGACAAGGATGACCAACACGGGAGAAAAGAGGACTCAGTCTGAGCTGTCTGGGGGTCCCTTCCTGCAAAGCTCGTCTGGCTGCATGCGGCATGGGAGAGGATCTAAGGCTTGAGTGCTACCCTGGCTGGCCAGTCAGTGGGGAGGGAGCACCCCTGGCTGTAGGGAAGGTCAAAACCAATGCCCCTCTCCAGCCGCTTTTGCGCAAGAGACTCTGGAGTTGGGGGGTTGAGTGTATGCTTGTTTGTGTGTTAGGGGGAGCTGGAGCAGCTGAACGTTTTCCTGGATTTATCTGAAGACTTGTACAAAAAAATACCAGTCTGGTTAATCCCTTCTCAGCTCCCAAGAGCCCGTTAGGACCCCCTCTTAGTGGTCAGTGCTAGGGCATTATGGCCAAGGGCCCTGCCAGCTTGTTCTAGGCCTCCGTGCGGACCCCCACCCCTGACACACAGCACACACAGGGCTGGGTGGTGTCCAGCGGCACAGGCCCCCAGTGCTGGTCTCATCTGATACCCTAATGAGGGAGGTCAACCGTTTCAGGGACAAGGGACAGCCCCTAACGGGGAACCAAGTGCTACCAGGCCAAGGGCAGCACTCACCATGCCAGAGCCCCAGGATTCCCTTGCTACAACAGCCCTGGTTCATTCTTTCCCCCATCCTGGAAAAGACACGCAGGAAGGCCTATATCAGGTGGAAAGGTTCAGTGTCTGGGGAAGGAGCCAGCTTTTGCCGGGCCTTTGCCTCGAACCTAATCCATGGAGACACGAGAAGCCCAGCCCGGGGCCTGCAGAACCTTCCTGTGGCCGGGACTGACTGTTGAATTAGCATGCACCCCTTTAAGCGTAGGGCCAGGGAGAACCATGGACGCAGAGGAGCTGTGAGGGGGCCTGCAAGGGAAGGAAACATACCTGATGGAAAGTGACTAGAGGGAGGGGCTAGTGGTCACCACGAGCCATGATTTCACACAGTGTCATCGATGATCCACATCCTACAGATGTGAAAACGGAAGCCCAGGGAGGCGACTCACCCAGTCACAGAGTTGAGACGGGACAGGATGGAACCTGTCTGACCCACTCGTTCTCGTCCTCCACGCCCCACATGCCTGGCGTGTGGCAGGCACTAAATGTGCACGGTCGGCAAATGTGAATGAATGCACAGACGAATGAACGAAAGAACTGAGTGACTGCCCATTCTTGAAGTGGGCCTTGAGGGACGACGGGGCTCTACAGGGGCGGAGAGGCCCAGCAAGTCCATTCCAGGCTGGGCAGATGAGATGTGCACGGGGAGCTGTGCCAGGCTGGGGGAAGAGAGCTGGCCGGAGCAGCGGGTGGGCGATGCCTCAGTGGGGTCCCAGGAGTGGTCCTCCCCCAGCCAACCTCCCAGGCCGTGGCTTCACGGTGCTCCCTGGGGAGGAAATGGGCCTACATGGGGGAGAATGCTCATGCTTACCCGGCACCTTCCCCTGAAATTAAACCCCTGGCTAGGTGGCCAAGGGAGGCTCGGACCTACAGCGGAAGTCAAGAATGGGGGCAACTACCTAGCCAAGAGTTTGGGGGCATGGGCTGTCAGCATCGTCCTCACCATCAGCACCACCTTCATCACTGCCATCATCTCTGGCGTCATGGTCGTCACCACGCCACCATGAAATTCGGTGGTGGAGACTGTGGCTTGGGAAGATTGCTGGGTTTCTAGCCCCGCGCCATCACGCACTAACCATATGAGCTTGGCCACAATTTACCATCTGTCTACGCCTCACGTTCCTCATTTATACAACGGGATCATTTTAAAAGGTCATACAGACGAAGTTCTTAGCATCCTGTCTGGCTCATGGTGTCAGGAAAAGTTCGCTGTTATTATTTTTATCGTAACGAGCCTTCCCAGTAGAGATGCTGTGGGTCATTACCGTAGCTGATTTACAGAGTGCGAAGGACACTGACTCCTCCCCACTTTTCAGATGAGGAAAAGGTAAGATCTAAGAAGCAAACACACTTGTCCAGACAGCCCAGCTCCGGAGCCTGGGCGGCGAGCGGGTGGGAAGCAACGTTCTGCCCCTCCCCATGTGCCTGTCTCTTCCATTCCTCCCCTCGGGCACAGCCCCCAAGCCTTCCCCTCCGGGTGCAGGTTCGGCTGAAAGGTACTCCAGATTGTCCATTAATACACACTGCCACTTTATGGTCTGTTCGTTTGCTCCTAAAGACGTAAAATGCAAGCTTAATAAACAAAGTCACACTTAGTCACACACTTAGTGCCACCTTGAGTGGTAAATTCTATCATTATTTGTGCCCTCCGGCTCCCACAAAGGACACTGAGTTCCCCACGGAGCTGGTGACGTGCTCCACGGATTGACCAAGGGCCCAGTCACAAGGCAGGAAGCGAGGTGGGGGCCAGACAGGTGGGGAAGAGCCCAGAGTAAGTTTTTAAACTTCTAAGCGTTAATATCCTCATCTGTACAAGGAACGTAATGATAGGACCGTCCTCACTGGCTGGTGACAAGAAGTAATCAAATGATAGTTAAAGCACTTAACCCTATGCCTGGCCTCTGGGAAGGGCTCAACATATTGTAGCCAAGAGAGAGAAGTTGTTGTATTGTCTTCTGGGGTTTCAAACCGCACCTCGGATGTGGCACAAGCTGGAACTGCCCAGGTTCTAGAGAGACCAGGCTGGAGTCCCGGGATGGGGTGGGAACGGAGGAAGGGTATGGGCATTAGTCGGGAAGGAAACGGCAGTCTGTGACAAAAAGCAGAGCTCATAGGGAGGTCAGCTCTCATACGTTTTAGCCAAAACTCTGCCGGAGGCTCTCTCAAGAGCTTCACCCTCAGTGGGGTCCCTCTTAGGGGAAAGGGAGGTCCTTTGCTGGGCCTGGGGGTGGGGCCCTTGCTCGTGCAGCAGCTCTGCCCCAGACTTAGGCTGGGCACTTCGGGGAAGAGAAAGTATAAGGTAAGAGACAGCCCCTGACCTTCGGGAATTTCCGACTTACTTGGGGTGAGGCCGTGAGGTTGCTCGCTATGCTCCCGTTACTTCCGCTTCTGGGCACACTAGGGGATCGCTTTCTCGTCTCCACCTCTCCTCACCTCCCGGGTCCTCTGTGGCCATGGGATTGCTTCAGTCTATCAAATGGGAGGAGTGACAGGCAGCACCTACAGAAGGATGCTTGGAAGAGCTGATGCCACACTCCCTTCCTCCCCCCGTGATGACTGCAGGTGGTCGAGGCTCCAGCAGCCTGTGTCTTCGAATGAAGATGATGGGGAGCACAGGCTCGCACAGAGCACGATGGGCTCGCTAGTATGAAATCTCATCCCTCTGCAGGTTCATGCCCACCACTCAGTGTGAGCTCGCTGAGGGCTGGGGTTTATTGTTATGGCAACACAAGCAAACTCATCCCAAGAAGCTAGTGAGACAAAGCCAGTGCCCGGGAGCAGAGAAGAATCCTGAGATGACAGATGGGAGGGCCAAGCTTGAGCAACTAAGGGTGCTCAGAAAGGGCTGGACAGGGGTTCCTGGAGGGGCCTTGGGGCTGGACCTTCAAGGCTTAGCAGGATCTGAAGGATGCTAAGGAATGGCCCAGACATGCTGGAAGGAGCCTGGAGGTGGCTGCAGGTGGGAGTGGGGAGTGGACCAGTAGAACAGTGGGATTACCAGGCAGCAAAAAGGGCTGACGTGCAGATGAGACCATGAACTTAAAGCAAGGCAGCCAGACCTACTGTGTGATTGTCTCTAAATCAGTCAACAGCTCTGGGGCAGGCATGGAGCAGGCGGACATTCCAGCTCATCCAGGGCTGGGATTTTGCCAAGGGGCTGTGACAAAAGAGAAAGGTGGACTTGCTGAGGGAATTCACATGTGGGCATGTAGGACGAGCCAAGGAGCAGAGGCTGGACACGGAGGAGAAGGAAGCCGGGAGGAGGCCAGGGGTAGCACATGGGGGCTCAGTGCCTTCAAATTCCCAATGAAGCCAAGGAATGGGCAGTGGGGGGATCTTCAGGGGCAGGGTGGGAAGGATCGGGAGAGGTGTTGCAAAAGCAGATTTGAGGGCGAGAGGAATGAGGGGGTCTGGTGTGACTGCCGGAAGGGGCCCCCGCAGAGGAGGGAGGGGTATGGTCCATCTGACTGGATGTGGAGGTCAGCAAGGATGATGACAGAAGGGGGTGAAGTGAAGGCTTTGGTGAGGAGGGGGTGCAGCCGCGTGTTAGCTCTGAGATCCAGGCAGGGCCACCTGGGCTTCCCACCACTGCCCAGATTCTGGCCCTTTCTAGATAGATGAGTGATCCAAAGACTTATTTCCCCTTCGGTGCTTTGGTATCACTTGCAAATATGGGAACAATAATTTGTACCTGCCTCTTGGAGCCACTATGCAGACGGAAGGAGATCACCAGACGAAGCACCTAAAACAGTGCCTGGGCCACATTAACTGCCAATAAGTGTTCAATATTACCCCTTATAGAAGGTTGAATTGTAGCGCCCAGCCCCCCCATCACCCCAATGTGATAGGTTAAGACTCTAACCGCAACTCCCCCAAACCTGCAAATGTGACCTTATTTGGGAAGAGGGGCTTTGCAGATGTACTGAAGTCAAGGATCTTGAGATGAGATAATCCTGGATTACTCAGGAAGGCCCTGAATCCAAAGACAAGTGCCCAGGGAGGAGGCAGAAGAGGAGCGACACACCCCGAGGGGGAGCCGCGTGCAGATAGAGGCAGGGAGGCCACCACAAGCCAAGGGGCGCCTGGAAGGCCCGAGGCTGGAAGAGGTAAGGAAGCGTTCTCCTCCGGAGACTTCCGAGGGTGCACGGCCTTGCTGACACCTTGATTTTGGATTTCTGGACTCTCAAACTGTGAATGAGTAAATTTCTGCTGTTTCATGCCACCAAGTTTGTAGTGAGTTGTTATAGTGGCCCCAGAAAATTAATATATTCCTGATGTAGCTGGGCCTCAACAATCCTTATCTTTTGAGACTGACATGGGCACTAAAGAAAAAGCGCATGAAAATTTCAGGGACAGCGAAGATGATCAACAAATACTGGGTTGTCCCTCCCCATCTCCACCATGCTGGTATATGCACGCGCATGTGCACACACCCCCTAACACACTGAGCGCATAAATACACACAGGGACAAGTATCCAGAGCAGCCCCCAACCTTATACATAGCGATGCTGGGGAAGGAGAGGGTGTGTCATTGTGAGGACAATGTGACTTCTGCTGACCACAGGCTGGGCCCGGGGCCACACAGGTCTGAAGAAGCCCGCACCGCAGTGGGGACAGAGGCCAACCCACTTTGGAGCTTCCTGTCATCCCAAAGCTTTAATCAGAATGAAACTCACAGACAAGGTGGGGAAGACGCAGCCCCCAGGGGCAAGAAGAGGTGGCTCCGGGCTGTCTGATGAATCAACACAGGTCAGTGTCCCGTCAGTTTCAAATACTGACACCCNTGCCCCCCCCCCCCCCCGAGAACTTGAGTCTGTGCTGAGCAGATTCTAGGTCACATTTTCTTCCCTCTCTGAGTCATGGGCAATGGGACTCCTCCTTTAACTAAACTCACACTGGGCAAGGCTTTTGGATATTTTCAACTGGAAATCGTGCAGGCTTATGGAAAATAACTTTCAGTTACAGAAAACATGAAAAAGAAGGTTCTTGGCATTTGGGAACTCTGGTAAAGAATTCTGTCTCTCTGAAACTGGAGTTTTATTTGATGTTTCTTGGAAAGAAACCATTCGACTTACTTTATAGTCTTTTCAGTTCTTCAAAGGGTTCAGAATCAGACACACAAAAAACCATAAATAATCCCAAAAAATGTTGTACTCTATCTTGTGAATGCTATTTCCTTCCTCTTCATAAGGTATATTTATGACTCTGAAAAGTAATTTCAGGGGAAAAAATGCAATCTTAGTCCAGTTTTATAACAATGAAAGTGTTTTGTTCCTGCCTTGTGGATTATTTTTAAGGCAGTGTGGCATTATTTACACGAGTGACATACATGACTCCCTAAGGCCAAAGTCCTTCAGATTTTACATCTGCCTTCTTGGGTGTTCATGCTTCCAGAAAAGGAGATTTGCAGTCCGAGAATGTGTTCAGTTAATCCAAACAGGGCTCTTTCCCACTGTTTCAGACTCCAGGTGTTAGACTTTACCTGTGGGCCCACCCTCCCTCTTCACTCCTCCCTTGTCCCCTCCTCCTCGCTCCTTCCCACCCTCCTCCTCCTCTCCCCTCCTCCCCTCTCTCCCCTCCCCCCTGCCTCCCTCCTCCCTCTTTCCTGTGTCCATGTGTAATCAATTGGTCACACTGGACACACACTGGATTTGAGCCACGGGGAGAAGCAGGGGGGCAAGTGTGTCTTTTCCATCTCAGTCTGTCTGTCTGTCTGCCTGTGTGTCTAAACTTTCATGGCCCCACTAGGCAGGTCAGTCCCACGGGTTGCACCCCAGCAGACGCAACAGTGCTGTGACCCATGAGGGCGGCCGACAGCCCGGTGCCTTTGATGCTCTGAGAACAGCTCCCAGAGGCCTCTTTGCAGACGGCCATCAGATAAAAGACGCAATGCCCCAGGGCTGCCCCAGCCATCTGGTGGGCAAATATTTTAAGCCTGATTTCTTCTGGAAGGAAGTTCTGAGAAACTTCTGCCTTGGTACTCCACATCTGTGCACAGTAGAAGTCCACACGTGACTGGGTCCCACAGAGGGAAGCTCTCAGGGGTGCGGAGGGAGATGGGGGAACCGCTCCTACTCCCCTCAATTTAGTACTCTCTGAACTTGTCCAAGGTGCTAGGGTAGCCACGTGCTTTCCCTGAGAAAAGAACGACATCATTCCACAGATGTTCCTTGAGCACCTACCATGTGCCAATGCTGGGATGCAAGGAACGGGCCCACACAGTCCTTGTTCTCATGGAGCACAGAGCTCAGGCCTTGCCCATCCCTGGACCACCAGAGATGAGGGCCTGAGTCCCACCTTCTCATCCCACAGCACCCTAAGTTCTAATGCACACCAGAGTGGGGGCTCCAGGGGCGTGTGCGAAGCCTCACTGCCCAGAGACGAGAACAGAAGGTGAGACTGAATGGGGCCGTCGGGGAGGGCCACACCAGGAAGGGGACATGTGAGCAGAGACTGGCAGCTGCCGAAGTTGCCAGCCCTGTGGCTCTTGGGGAGGACCACGGCAGAAACAGGCACCGCAAGACCGTGATGTGGGAGCGAGTACTCCCCGGGGGGATTCTGGGAAACCGCCCATATTGTTGGGATCGATTTCCACAAATGTCATTTTCTTATGATTACCGAAGATTATACTAGCCAGGAGGTTAGACAGTGCCGACAGCACTGTGAGAGGCTGACTTCAAGGCGTCATCAGGCCTTTGTCCTCCAGGGGGCTTTTTCTATCGGCATCCTGCCAGCACCAGGGCTCTGGGCAGCAGCCTTTAAAGGAGAGGGTGTGGAGGAAGCTTAGTGGCCCTGGGGCCAAAGCAGCCGCTGTGTGGATGGAGGAAGGGGCCACCACAAAGTAAGAGCACCTCCCCCCACCCCACTCGGCCAAGAACCACTTTGCCAAAGTTTGGACCTGCCTCTTAGGAAAGAAGTTTGTAATCTGAATAGGCCACTGTTCCCACGACTGTTTCTTAAAAGGCAAAAAGCACAAATCATGGTCAAGTAGCCAAGAACAGACTTGGGCTTTCATGAAAGACGATGTACTGCAGAATCCTAATCGGACATTTCATTGACACCGGTGCACCCCTGGGTCGCGTGGCGAGTGCCTACTGGGTGCCGGGCACTGCGTTAGATCTGCTAAACTACACAGATGCTGCCTGGACCCTACAATCCGGAAAGCAGAGAGATGCACTTTCAACTAGAATTACTAACATCCCTGGTCGGGGACGACAGCATCTACCTGGGAGCCAATGGAAGTCCAGCCCCAGAGCTCGGTGACTAGGAACCTGAGTCGGGCTGAGTCACCTGGGAGCTTTGCCGGCCTGAACCCTTCCCCGGCCAGGCGGGTGGGTGGCGGGAGTCCTGCTCTGGGAAGGACTGCAAGGAGTCCATGCTGGTCCCACTGGGGCTCACAAAGACCCAGTGTGTGGTGGGCTGACCCAGCATCCTTGCTTAGCACTGAGCAAGTGTAAGGTGACCTGCCCCTGAAGAGCTTCCTTTCCAACTGGGGTTCATGTGGGTTGTGATCTCTTTTCCAATACAAGTGCCAGCGTACCCCCTCTAAGCAAGCCTGAATGCTTGCCCTCAGGGCCTGCTATGTGTCCTCCTTGCTTTTCAGGGGGCCAGGCACTTTACCCCTGATTCAAGGATCCCCTCACATGCCATGCCCACCTGAGCTGTGAGGCCAGGATTCCGTTCCCCCTCTTACGCCATCCTCGCCACACACACACACACACACACACACACACACAGAGCCTAGCTGGCGACCCCTTCTCCTGCCTCCAACCTTGCTGAACCCTTGGGATCTGTCCTTCCTGATCAACTGCACTCTCCCCAGGCACAGAGCCCCACCGACACCTTGCAGTGGCCTTGGCCGTGGGCCCTCCAGCCCGTTCTGTCCGTCCTCCCACTCACCCCAAATTTGGCAGGAGACGTGAATGCCAGTGCCAGCGCAAACTGACAGGGGGAAACAAATGAGGATTGAACATTTTGCAACTACAACACAATTTAGACAAACAGAAGGTACCTGACTGAGCGCTGTCCTTCAGCACGTTCCTCCCGGGGCTGGTGCACTTGATCCCGTGACGCTGCCACGGGCCACACGTTTCTGGAGCTATCCGTGGGAGTCCTGAGTCAGCTGCTCCCGCAGCAACCAAGCCCTGCCACACACGGGAGTGAAAAATACAACACTCGAATCCCACTGCAGTTTGGGAGACGTGGACCCCGGATGCGGGTTATTCTGTAAAAGCCTCACATCCTCCAGGGTTGAGCCTCCAAACCCCCACTTCCGGTGGCCAGAGTTCAACAGACGCTCCCGACGGGTCTCGAGGATGGCACGGACCGTCCCGCATTTCTCACGCTAAAGACCCCATTTCCTCAGATTGTGTTTTATAAGTTTTTAAAGTGTTTCATTAAAGCAAATGCCTAAATATTGACGCTGCGGCCTTTCTTCAATCATCCGGAGGTTTATAGTCCAAGCGGCTGGGATTCCTTTCCAAAAACCCAACATTTTCCCTTTAAAATGAATTGATAGCACTTTGTTTCTGGATCAGCCCTGACTTGAGCTGGCAGCTCAACAGAACAGAACTCTCCCATTAGCCCTTCTTCCACCCCAGCTCCCCCAACCCTACTTCTCCCCCACTCCCTGTGTCTCTTCTCAGGAACTGCCCCCCCACCCCCCAAGTCCTGGCCCAAGTCCTCCCTTAGGACCCCCGAGTCCTCTTCTTCTCTCTCCTTCCACACTGGGAGGCCCTGTCTCCCTTCCCTCCTGAGCACCTCTCCCTCCGTCCAGCTCCCTGGCTTCCTGGGAGGCCTCCTGTCCCCCGAATCTAACGCTTCTGCTCACTGCCACCATCCGGGCACCGCAGAGGGATCTTAAATTTTTAACTTTTTATTTTGACATAAACTCGGACTTTTTATAAAGAGGTTGCAAAATAGTATAAACAAATTCCTTAATGTCCTCACCCAGACTCCCCAAATGCTAACGTTTTGCCACATTTGCTTTATCCTTTTCCTTTGGCCCCAAGATATAATACACATATATGCACATTATATGTTTTTCTGAATGTTTGAGAGTAAACTGCAGACATGCAGTGCCCCTCACCCCTAAATACTTCAGTGTGTGTCTCCCAAGAACAAGGACATCCTCGCAAACCACCCTAGTTCAATGATCAAAATCAGGAAATTAACCTTGATGCAACATTATTATCTAATCTACATATTTTATTCAGATTTTACTACTTGTCACAATCATGTCCTTTAGACTTTTTTTTAAGACAGCAAGAGCGAGTGGTAGGGAGGGCAGAAGAGGGGAGAGAGAGGCGGGGGAGAAAATGAGTGGGGGAGGGGCAGAGGGAGAAAATTTTTAAAAAATATTTATTATTTATTTGAGAAAGAGAGACACACAGTGTGCAGTGGGGTGGGGAGGGGAGCGGAGGGGCAGAGGGAGAGGGAGAGAATCTTCAGCAGACTCCGCACTGAGCGAGGACCCTGACACGGGGCTCGATGCCAGGACCCTGAGATCATGACCTGAACCAAAATCAAGAATCGGACGCTCAACCGACGGCGCCCCCCAGGCACCCCCCAATCATGTCCTTTATAGCAAAGGGAAATCCCAGATCACTTACGACAGTCTGTCATCATGTCCCTTCAGTCTCCCCTAGTCTAGAGTTCAGACGAATCTTTCCAAAATTATTTATATCAGCTTACGTCGGTTCTGCAACGGAAGCCCTCCACTGTCCTGTGGAATTTGAGGGAGCCCCGTCTCTTGGGCATGGCCCACCTGGCCCTGTGGCCCAGCGCACTGTCCCCAGTGGCTCCCTATGGCACTAGGTCCTGGCAACAGCCTCACCGGCCTCCTTACCATGCCGGCCTCCGTATCTCAGGTCTCTCCGTCTGGAACTACCCTGGGCTTTTGGATGGCTTGCTCCTTGCTCTAGCCACGCCACCAGACCGGCTCCACCACACCTGGCCCTGCCATCTCCTTCACCTTCCATTGTCTGCTCCTTTCTTCATCTGTTTCTCTTCTGTCCCCACCCCCACTGAGGATAAGCCCATGGGGGCAGGCGGCTCAGCTGTCTGCTTCTGGCTGAGTCCTGAGCCCCTGGAAAAACCCGGGCCTGGTACCTAACGGATGTTTCAATAAACACTCAGTGAATGAGGGAATGCACGAAGGAGCAAATGCAAGCGTTTTTCAGACTGTTTGGATTAAAGACAGTAAAATCCTTTCACCTATACTCACATGGGTTAGAGATTTTATGGAACCTGAATGAAGAAGAAAGCAATGTTTTTTCCTCAGATAGCTTTTCAAAATGTCAGCCAATGACCTAGGAAGCTTTGGCACCATGGCTCCCCTTGTCCAATGGTCCAGACGTCAAGATAATAGAATGGATTTACTTTTTAAAAGAATGTGCCAGATTGTCTAGATCCAGGGCTTTCTGTGACAGGCTTCTCAGCAGAAATAAGTGACACATATCGACATGAAGGTCACGGTTGAGTAACTCGGGGAAGAGTTTCTGACCAAGCCACAGGCTGCCTGGAGCCCACTCAAATAGCAAAGGGGGCTCCCTTTCCTGTTGCAAGGGCCTTCAGAGGCCCCGAATGCCCTTGGAGGACCCCAGCCAGATCTCCAGCCTCTCATGCCTCTGCAGAAACGGCTCCCGGCCTGGGGCCCGCAGAGCGAGTGGACAGGTCAGGGGTGAGCCTGGGCCTTGGGCAGGCAGGACCGAACTGCTCGTGCTTACAACTGGACCCGTTGGGGAGCAGACTCCTCAGCTCTAGACACGTGGCAGTCTGTCAAGGGAGCTACACATTTCACTGTATGTACTTGGACCCCCGTAAAATTCTTTTAAAAAGAGAAAAGAAGAAAATTTGGGCCGCTTCAGCTCTCTGAAAGAGCAGCAGCTTTTGGCGATGGCTGCCTGAGCCCCCAGGAGCCCACTCCTGACTGCTACGATGCAGCTTCCACTGGAGAAAGGGGTAAATGGGAGAACTGGCTGACCTGAACCCCAAATTCTGCCCTGGCCTGGGACCCAGGGCTGTGCACCAGGATAAGACAAGCAAAAGGGATATTTGTACCCAGCTGGGCCCAGACGCAGGCAGCATCCAGGGCTGCCTGGTAGATGAGGCAGGAGGTTGAAGGCTGGGGAGGCTCTGGGTTCGTTCAGAGCACACTCCTACCTCAGGTCTGGAAAGAAAGGTTCAAGGGCTAGATGGGAATGGAAGTGAGCAGATTCTGTTCCTAGTGAATGCCCTACAGGCCCTCTCTGACTGACCTCACTCGACACTTGTAGGTGGGAGAGACCATATCCATAGGGTCCGTGACCCCTTGGCTCCATCACCCCAGCACTGGGATGCCTCCTGGCTTGGCCTGTGGACAAATGCCTGGAGGCTGCTGTCCTGGAGTGAGTGGGGGCAGCAGGTGGAGGGAGGGGACCACAGCTTTCGTCAAACTGAGGCCATACCTTATAGAGCCATGGGCAGCAGTCAGGAGGCCCAGACAATACCCAGAACTCTTGGGACAACCCACATGTCCACAGGAGGCCATCAGGCAAGGTCACGGAGAGTTGCAGGACAGGGGCCTCAATGGGGTGTGCCACTGGTAAAGCTGAAATGCCCCGGGGCTGGAGACGTAAGTGAACCCTTGGGGCCCACAGCGCCCACCCCCTCCTGCCCCACAAAGTGGTTTGGACCAGGCCACAGAGAGTCACAAGTTCCCAGAATGCCTGGAACTGTTCCGAGGCAAGGCAGCCTCACGGGTATCCCATCCGAGGCAGACCTTGCCTGGTCTCAAACTGCCGTCCTGCTCTGCCGGCACCTGAAAGGAGGAAGGGGAGTAGTCCTATGTGGTCTGGCAGAGTCGCTGCCATGACGATGAGCTCAGTGACCCTGGGTAGGTAGCTTAAATGGTTTGTGACTCAGTTTCCCTATCTGGACACTTGGGGTAAAAAGAGCAGTTTCTTCAAAGGGCTATATGAGATGATGAGATACTCTGAACAAGGACCTCACACATACATGCCCAGTGGTAGGTTGTCACTATGGGTGTCATTACAGGGGGCTCTGGGGCTGGGTGGGAGGTGGGGGAGACATGCGTGGAGCTGCACATCCCTCTCCATCACCTCTCCCAGCTCCTGAAACAGCTCCCTCCTTGGGATTGCACCACAGAATTTCATCGGGGTCTTTCTGCTTCCTGCCCGTGAGAGCTGAGCAACACAGCTCCCTAGCATGTCCTAGTCTTAAGGATTTTCATATTTTCATTAGTACCTGGGATATGGTAGGGTCTTACTACATACTTGGATTTAATTAATGAATTTTTTAGGAAAACCGCTACCTAAATTACTAAGAGAGAATTCTCTATGAGGTTGCATAAACTCTCTGATGTCTTTCTGGGACAGAAGGTCAACAATGGAACATGACATCTTTAGGGTGGATTTTAAGAGTGGCCGTCCAAGTTCGATCTTGTTTAGCTAGCAGATAGGGGGTTATTGTAGAGCTGTAGAGCTCCCCAAATCTGCTTTGAGACAAAGGGGAGCGGTTCTGATGATTTGCCCTTGCTGAATCCCTTTTGGTATCATAGATATTATATGGCAGAACATTCTAGAAACAAGGGCCTTCAACATTCTAATATATCTTCTTGGCAATGACTTCTAAGGACTCAGGCTTGTTTCAGGAAACAGAGTGTTCAGGGAAGGAGACCCTCATGGCAGAAATTAGGAAAGTTGGAGAATTTTTGCCTTGTCATTTCCCATCTTCTCACAGACCCTCTCTGGCCTTGCCTAGTGGAGAATTTTAACAATCAGCTAGTCACCTCTCCCCTTCTGAATTTGTTTTCTTTAGAGAGACTCCTTACCACCTTTTTATTCAGCCCTTCCTGACAGGTAGGAATGAGTCAGCGCTTACGGTTGCCAGCAATGGAAAGCAACTCAGCAACTCAGAGGGGTGGGTGCCGGACTCACAGAGCACACAGGAAACTGGGAGACCGGGCACTGGCATGCTGGTGGCTGGGCAGCCGAGCATCACGGCCAGGGAACACCAACATGCCCCCACAACCTCAAGGATGCTGCCCTCCCAACAGCCCATCTTTGCCTCGCTTGCTCCAGATTCAAAGATTGGTTGCATTGGCCAAGCTTAGGACATGGGTCTGCCCTCAGCGGTACCGGGGTCGGGGAGAGAAAGGGAAATTGCGGTGGAGATAAGAAAGGGAGGATGGGGAGCTGGACGCTGGATAATCCCCCTCCCTCCCATAAAGAAAAGCTAACAAGAAATATGCAGGTTATAGGGAAGAAAAAGCAAGTTACTAAAAGCATCAAATAGCAAGCCTCATCGCTGGATACAAATACTACCCCCAAGAAAAACATCTTGCAAAAATGACAGTGCTCCCCTAAATGAATATATACTCACCATCATCCCAAACAAGATCCCCCACAGAACTTTTCAAGCTTAAACTGATTTGAAAATGCACATTAAAGACAAAATGTAGAATGGCTGTGACAATCTTGAAAAATAAGGATAAGGAACTTAAAACATAAAACTAGAGGGATGGGTGGGGGATACATAAAATGGGTGACGGAGGTGAAGAGGCACAAGCTTCCAGTTGTAAAATAGATAAAGCCACACAGAGGGACAGTATAGCACAGGGAATATACTCGTGTTGTGGTGACTTTGTATGGTGACAGATGGTGGCCATACTGTGGTGAGCATCTTGTAATGTTTATAATGTCCAATCACTCTTGTACACCTTAAACTAGTATAATATTGTGTCAACTATACTTCAGTTAAGAAAAACTACAGTAATCAGCGTAATGTAGATTAAATAAGACCATCAGTGGAAAAGAAAAGAACTGAGAAACAGAACCATCTATATGAGAATTGGTGGATGTCCAACATCCATTTCAAGCTGAGAAAAAGGAGAAAAGAGGAGTCTTAGCTGGTGGGGGGGGGGCAAATTTAGAGTCATACTGCATATCATTTAAAAAAAAATCCAGATTAAAAATTAAAAAAAAAACCAACTGTAGAATTATATGCATAAAATGTAATATTTTTGAAACTTTAGCAGAGAGCAGGTCTTTTTAAAAAATTTTTTTTAATTATTTATTTGAGAGAGAGAGCACGAGCAGGAGGGAGAAGCGATGTGGGACTCGATCCCAGGACCCCAGGACCATGACCCAAGCCAAAGGCAGAAGTCCAACTGACTGAGCCACCCAGGCGCCCAGCAAAGGGAAGGTCTTTTAAGGTACGAATTCCAGAAGCCTAAGATAAAATCTGACTTCTAAAGTGGTAACAACTATATCAAGTGCACCGCAGCAGTAAAAAGGCAGGCGATGGAATAAAACATACATTCACAGTTCACAAAAAGACGTGAAGAAGGATATTCACAGCAACTTTATTCCTCCTGGTCCCAACCTGGTGAGAGCGCAGATGTTCATGAACAAGGCAATGGACCAAGTGCAGTCCGTTCATACAGTAGAACAACACTTGACTTAATAAAAAGGAAGTTACTGATTATAACTCAGGTCTCAAACACATTAAGCTGAGCAAAAAAGAAACTAGACACGAAAAAACACATACTGCATGATTCCATCCAAACTGTCCACCAAAACTAATTTACGGTGGAAAAAAATCAGAACTGAGGTCACCCCTGGGGGTGGGATGGGAGGGATTGCCTGGGAAGGAGCATGAGAGAACTTTCTAGAATGATGGCAATGTCCCTCATCTTGATAGGGCTTTGGGTGACAGCTTTATCCTTGGTCAAAATGTAGCAAATGCACACTTAACATTTGTGTTTTATTGTGTGTCAATTTTATCTCAAAAGAGGAAATTTATAAAAAAGTAAAAAATGAACCAACTCTAAATAACATGGGTGCTGAAGTATTTAGGGATGAGTACCAGGACTACGGTTTACTCTGGAATGCATCGAAAAGTAAGATGGATTAATGGATGGATGGATGATGTTAAAAAAAAGTATAGCAAATTGCACAAGGTAAAATCTAGGGGGTGGGTGTACTTGGGTTCTCTGTACAATTCTTTCAACTTCCCTGTATGTTTAAAAATCTTGAAAATACAATGTTGGGGGGAAACAGCAACAGACTAAAAGGAAAGATTTTTCCGACGGGTGAGAGATTTTTGACTCATGCTTTATAGAGCTCATCATCAACAGAAAAAAACGAAAAACCCCATGGACTATATGCAAAGGCCTTGATAAAAAAGGTACATGCCAAGAATATCTGAAAAGATCATCCTATCTGTCCATAGAAAAATCTGAATTCGACTAGCCACACTACTCTTGCCCCTCCAGGCTGATACCAACGTGCGAACACTTGGCAAGAGTATGTGAGGGGAAGGTGTTCTCATGCGCTGCTGGTGGTTGAGTGAGCGGAGCCTGGTTGGGGGCATCTCCCAAGTCCGCTGAAGCGGATACCCCACCTCCCTGAAACACACCAGCCCGCAACCCTCCCGCTTGCTGGCGAGGAGTGGCTGGGCAGCAGGACAGCAGGCGACGGGCAGCATATCTGCATGCACTTGATGCAAAAGTTAGCATGAAGTGGTCATGATGGGAAGATCTAACCTATGGTTAAGTCAGAATCGCATATGAATTACGGCATTTCTAGAAAAAGCAAAACCAATGGAGTGTAAGTAAACACACCGAGAAACGACCAGAATCTGGAAAAATTCAAACTCGTGTGTTGGTGAGGAGGTAGGATTGGGGATGGGAGCCAAAGCAAGCTGGATTTGAAATAAATACGATCTGAAATAAATGTAGACACACATGTATCTATAATTACAAGACCATATCCATGTATTGCTTGCCTAATTAAAATGGAAAGCATGAACAGATGACCGGTTTAAAACAAAGCTCGGCCAGTCTTTAACGTTCCCAGCCTTTATTCCAGGGCAAAAGTGGTCAATTATGTAATTGCTTGTTTCGGATTTTATAGCCTCTACCCGCCGAACTAAGCTTTCATTTCTCGGTCATCCCTTAGACCAGTCCACACCTCCTGGGCAGCACAGCGCCCCCAACCCTCAGGGAGCCCTTACCAGGCGGCTGGGATCAGTTCACACACAGGGCTCCAGGACTTGTCTCCAGATCCCCTGGGCTCTGCAGACAAGTCCTTTCTACCACAGTCAAACTAGACTCCCCATCTTTTTGTTTTTTTCCTTCCAACTATGAGACATGATGGGATGGCAGGGAACCTGCCCCAATCACTAATCAATACAGAACTGGCTCCAGTACCCCCCCCCCCACCAGCTGAGTCATATCTGACTATGTGGGTAGAAAACTGTGCAGGTCTTGCCAGCCACTTCAAAACTTTTAAGAGTGGTTTGCTTTTAAGTATGCTACACACAGTTGTCTTCAAGCGAGAACTCCTAAAATCTACACGTAGGTAATGCACCGTGACTGATAAAGGGCAGAGGTGTGGGTGTGTATACATTCATATACAACCAGCTGTTTCTCCACCGCTCTGTGAAACAAATCAAACAGCTCACCAAAACTAGTTGAAAGTTTTATTTATATAAACTTCATTAAGAACATAAAAGATTAAGTTTCTTAAAAAAAAATCTGCAGTTATTTACAGCAGTATTGCACAAGTAAAGTGGCAATTACCCTGTCAAAATTCATCAGTGCAAAACACAAGTAAGCCAGGGAAATCGCAATACAAATGCTACATACGCTGGGTCCTAGGAAACAAGTTAGTGACAGGTCAGTATACAGACAGATCAGTGCTATTTATAAATGTGTACCTGATGAGTTCTGATACAGTAACTAGTGGTCACAGAACCTGGACAAACAACTTCGGAGAGCTTCTAAAGTCTGATTCCCAAATAAAAGTAGTCAAGTTACCTAGAGGGGAGCTCGAGGATGCTTCTTGAATACAATGCCATTGGGAGTAGGAGTCCCCTCGGCTGGTTTAGCGTCACGTGTGAACCCATCCCTGCACACACGTGAGCGGGGACTGGACACACACAGGCACCAGGCTAAACCAGCGAGGATGCTCGAACCATCTACCAATACGGGACCACTAGGAAGTCTCTCTGAAGCTTCCGCGAGCTTTCACATCTTAACGTCCAGTCTAGTGGGACCCCCAAACTCTCTCGAAGCCAACAGAGAAGCAGAAGGAAGACAACCTGAAGCAGGCTGATCAAAGGTAGGGACCAAATGGCTCAGGGCTGGGGGCGAGGAGTCTGTACAATTTGCTCCTGGAGACCATTAAGTCCACACCTCAAAGCACAGGACACAGCGGGTGGGGGATAATTCAACTACTCACCAGTTGCCAAAAAGGGATTAATGGCATGAGGTGGTCCTGACGTCCCTCTCGAGGCAGGAATGACCTGGCTCACCTGTCCCTTCCTCTTGCCCTGAACAACTCCTGGCCGCAACCCCCAGAAGGGGCCTGTTTTTATTTCTGTGAACACTGAATTGTCAGGGATACATTTCCAATGGAAAAAATATGTCCCAACTGCCAAAAATACATTAAAATAAAATAAGATAAGATATGGCCTGGCCTTAATAGAATTTGCTTCCATGAGAAGCTGGCTCTCTTGGAATAGAAAGTCACTGGCTATTTCTTGCAGAATTTTGGAGCCGGCCATGTTTATGGTCTTTCATCGATGGCTCAATACAGACTTCGTTATCAGGGTGGCAAACCCCAAGAATTTAAACCCACGTGACCAGAAATACCAGGAACCAAAGCTGGAGGGCCAGCCTGGGGACAAGCGTGGGGCTCGCAGTCACCACCTCAGAGTTAAAGCAATAAATGGTACAGCAGGGGGGCGGGGAGAAGGGAGGTCAACACTTTTCAGAACGTAAGACATTAAATAAGCAGGAAATAAATATACAATATTTCTACAAGTTACAGCATTATGAAACAGTAGGACACATTACACAGAAAAAAGAATCTACAATATGTACAATCCTCAATTCTGAAAAAGTTTAGTAAAAACAGTGATCTTTACTCATTTATGCTGTACAAAATTTTACAAGAAAGGTAAAGGAAACACAATTGCACACAGACATTTGGCTCAGTTGGTAAGTAAAATGTGACCTCCTAATCTAATAAATAGTCAAAATATATACAACATCAAGAAGGGGAAACAGGAGAAAGTTATTCTCTACGGTGTACACTCTTTTTAATCAGAGGGAAGTTTTGCCTGGTTTCCCCACAACCCCAAAAGGAGTTCCTGGCGAGCTCACTTCCGGGCCGGAGTACAGGTAACTGGAAGAATTAGTCATGGGACTGTTTTGCATGTATTTATTGCATTTCTGTGACAAGTCACAGGACACTTTCTACAAACCTCATGGGAGAAGAGGTGGTCAAGGCACAAAACCCGCATTCAATTTCCAAAAAGAGATCTAGTCTCTTTTTTTTTTCCTACAAAAAGTAAAAGGCATAAACAACAAAGAGTCGAAGGTCTACCACAGCAGGCATACCTTCCGCAGGGAGGCATCGTGATAAACATACGTACAGTACAGAGACATCCAGTCATCTCTCTTCAGTCCTGGTGCAAGATCCTGCTCCTTTAATACCACAAATTCATAGAATCTCTGATTTCCTCACACCTGCTTCCGCGGCCAGCTTGGAGGCCAGGTGGCCACCGAGCCAGAGGGACGCCTGCACACGCGGCCAGCACACAGCCCTCGGGCCCCACTCCCAGGGAGCCGCAGTATTGAAGAAACAGAGTAAAGTGCTCCAGTCAGAGAGACTGGCACCGAGTACGGAGATCCTGGGGGGCGGGAGGGGGCGCCCAGAACCAAATACGTCTTTGGTGTGTGTGTGTGTCCAGCACGTCCGTCACCGCCTTACAACCGTGTGGACTTCATGACCCTACCGAGGGGTTCGAGACACGTCAGGAACACAGAGCTGACATGCAACACAGCTTCAAAAATATTCAAGACCCCAAGGAGATTTTGGGGGAAAAGAAAATTCTAAGAAAGGAAGAATATTTGGAATCAAATATCTCTATCTAAAAGAAAATGCATATATGCTGTAGATATATATATGTATATATATATATTTATATAGAACTATCAAGATACAAGTGAATGGATTTCCCCATTAATCATGTGGAAACACTGGTCCTCTAGGGACCCAAAGCAAAACAATAGTTGTTGGCACTGCTGACTTGTTTGAAAAATCATGTCTTTCTTTTAAAAAGCTGTTTAGGGATCTGAGGTTTCAAAATCTGGAAGAACTATAGGGCTCACAAAATGATCTCTACCTCTCCTCTTTCACTGCTTCCTGATCTCTAAGGTCTCCCCAAATTGTTTAACAGCCTTTGAAATGATGGACCAACTCATGGGCCCTCCATTCACTGCACCCCTCCCAGGCAGGTGTGGAGAAAGAAAGAGCGTGCCCAACAGAGGCGGATGCGCCACGGGGGGGCCAACAACAGCCGACCGTCCCGAGAGCAATGGAACAAGACAGAGAGACCTCTGTCAGAAGGCTGAGAGGCCACTTCAGATTCGGGCTCCAATGCAGTATTTTTACGGCACTGCTGAAGGCAGAATTAAGCCTTCATTTCAAAGTGGATTTACAGGGGTGGGAACCAAGTGTCAGGCATCAAAGGCCAGATGAACCCGGAGTTGGACGAAAAGCCTGGATGCCCAGCAAACAGCCGCCTAAAGCCCCGCCCACAGCTCTTGCCAATTCCCACGAGGGCTGGAGCTCCGACACCTGCAGCCCAACGAGCTCAGCTGCGAGGGGGCACGTTCACCACCTGTGGCCCCTGCTGGCGGTGCACCTGGGACTGCAGGAGAGCCTGCAACCAGAGAAGGCCACAGTGCCGGGGGCACAGTACCCGTCTGTGCTATGACTGCTACTCCTTCTTCAGAACGCTTGTAAACGATGAGCCCACTAAACCAGCGAAAACCAACACCACGCACGTCCCAGTGAGTAAGCTACCGACAGACAGAACAACTGGGCTGTGGAGGCCACAGGCAGATCCTGACTCATGTTCTGACCCAATTCCCTTTCATCATGAGAATACACTGGACCAAATCTGTGCATCGGCCTCCAGACAGACCAGAGGAGCGTCACAAAAGGAGACAAGGGAAAATACGCGAAAAAAGAGTTTTAAAATTTTGCCACAGATGCAACTGAATGTAAGGAGGTAAGTAAATATTTACAAAACGGGAGTGGGATATCGATACAGGCTGACAACAGACCCTCTGCCCCTTTAATCAGTTTCGTTTCATAAGAACTTTTTTGGTATTAATGATAAAAAAAGAAAAAGCATGTCAAAGAGCCAATGGCAGGGAAGGGAGGGGGCTATCTCATACCTCTCCCGTTTAAAAATTCTGTACAGTCATCTCTAAAAATAAACTAAGGCAGCTTTATCAATTAGCTGGCTCAGTTTCCACTGCAGAGTTTACACAATTCTCTGAGAGTAGGCAATAGGTTCTTAAAATTTTAGTACAAAAAAATCATTCACGAGTTGGTTAAAAAGTTTCCATTTCCTTTTTGAAAAACCTGTTCTCATTAAAGGAGGTGGAAAAAAACCCACACTGCGTGTAAACACCATTCTTGCATAAAATCCTGCTCCAAAGAACCATGATTTGTACATTTTTTTTTTAAAAAAGAGACTCCTCCCTCATTTACATTCACAACAAGCTTCCATCAGAAATTCTGCCGTGTGGTGAACAGAAAGGTCAAGTCCACGCGCAGCGCGGTGTCCTCGGGAACGCGTCGGCCGGCCTCCCCGCGCCCTCTCTGGGAAAGAACCGCTGGCTGCGTGGCAATGGCACCTCTCACCCCGGGGTGCTGGGGCTTGTTGGTTCGAACAAGCGAAATGTCTGCACACATCTGGCTCCGCAAGGAACCCGTCGTCACTGCAATCTCCACACCAGGCGGACGATGTAACGTAACAGTCGCAAGATAATCATTTGGGGGTGGGCTTCGGCTGCTTGGTAATTATTCAGAAAGACCTGAAACAACAACAGGAAAGCTTCTTAGTGTCTCAGCCCTGTGTTATTTTTGGGTGGGGGACGCCTATACTTCAGGGAACCACCAATCCCATTTTCACGGCTACGGAGGGCACCCCTTTACGAGCGCCGCACCGGTCCTGCCCCTGAGACTGCGAGGCCGAAGTCCTTCTAACGTCCCCGACACGGGGAGACGTCGCTACGTGAGTATGCCAGATGCTCTGCTTCTTTACAGCAACCCAAAGAACGCTCGGAACCTCAAAGGGAACCCCTGAAGCTCAGTCTGCCCCTCTAAGGACACACATATTCTTTCTACAGGCGATGTCATCGTTGGCCGGAACCGCCTCGATCGGGAAACACATCAACCTGTGCGCAGTGCTGAGAAAAGCCATCCCCCAAAGTCACGGCAGTTGGTGTCCCGTGGGAACAAGAGGTAGCGGTGGAGGGGACAGAAGAGAGATAGCAAGTAACTGTCTCATGACCCAGGTTATTAACATTCAAATACGTTGACTCCCCCAAAGGTGAATATCTGGCAGCCCTAGTTTACTTGAGAAACCAGTGATTTGGGGTAATTTGTCCTAAGAAGCTAAATCAAGTGGTGCATGGATGTGCCACTGGGCCTCGGCGGCTGGTGGGCGGCTCCGCTATGTAAACAGCTGGAGGCTCAGCACCGAGTCCATGGTCACGGACACAGGCGGAGTCCAGCCTCATCCTCCCACCCCATGTGGGGAGCAAAGAGCAATTCGAAATTTTTAAGAAGGCCTCTTTGCCAGTGACCACCGTGTTTATGACAAGCAGAGAAACTATTCAAAAGGAAATTGCTAGATTAAAGGTCTCGGGGGTCCTCAGGTCTTCCCGGGGGGCCCACCTTTGAGTTCTAATGCATTCTGCAGGCAAGTGCGAGGTGTCAATTCAGAGCAGCCAAAGGCAGCAAAGGAACACACCTGCCTCGACGCCAGGAGCGACAGCCTGTTTCATGGTTCAGGTCTGCAACCCATCCTCAAGTAAGGTTGTTTCCTTAATAAGTCAGCTACGCCCCAAACCAGCTCTCCTGTTTGGGGCTCTCCACGAACCCTTCTCGCTCAGGGAGGTGAAGCTTCCCATGTACCACCCTGGAACCACGGGCCACGCGTGGGGCTGGGAACCGGTGTCCCCCGTCACACGCGAACACGGCCACAGACGCCAGCTGCGAGCGGAGCCCCTGCTTGCGACTGTTTACACGAGCTCTCAAGCACTCGTCTGACAGGACGGGATTGTGATAAGGCCCGGGCATTTCCCGTTCTCCTTCCATAACCAGACTGGAGGAAATAGGCTTTCTGTAAGCGATTCCTGTACAGGCGCTCCGTAACCACAGTCTGTGATTTTTATCTGTTTTACACACAAGATTGCTTTGTTTTGATTTAACTTTCAAAATTACTTGGCTTTTTCTGTGTGAGAATAATTTAGGGGAAGGTTAATTTTAGTTGAGACTAATATTAATAGGTTGAAAGACGCTTATTCAAAATAAAACCACGACTTACTAAAATGAAGAAAGCGTACGCAGGGCTAAGTAATCACTTCAAGGTGGGAAATCTCAAGTCAGCCAGGTGTCACTACCAGCCTCGGTAAGACCAGAGAATGGGGTCAAAGTGACACCAGCGAGGGGACAGGGCCACACTTGGGACAGATCCCAACTGCTTACACTCAGCTCATTTCATATCCCAGAACTGGCAGCGTCTGAGAGGAGAAATCTCCCACCCACCCCTCGAGGACATCGAGTGGTCGATGGTATCGCTGTTGACGGTTAAGAGTCTTATCACGAGACAAGTCTTTCCAAGTTTTTCGAGTTCTGCTTGTGTCTCAACGTAAAGGACTTCGGGGGTGTTCAAAGGAAGGTGGGGAGGGGGTGGGGGCCACGCAGGAAATTTTGGCAAAAGGAACACCCGATCCCTGACAGACAAGAAGATGCTACAAGTACTCAGGAAGGACAGCGGGACGCCTGCCCTCTTAGGCAGTGCGCGTGACAACACGGCTCACGCTCTTAAGCCAGCGAAAAACTGCTCTTGGACAACATTCAATAGAGGAAGCCATTACGACTGAATTCCAAGGCCACGCCAGTCCCGAAAACCCTTGACCGCTGGCACAGCTGGCTGAAGCTGGCGCAGCTCAGCGTGGACGGCCCACGGCTCTGAAGCAGCTGGAGGACGGGCAGCTCCTGCTTCCCGCAGCCTTGCTGCCCTCTTAGCACCTGCAGCCGGATGCATCAGCTCGCCCACGTGAGCACACGGTGTGTGCCTGATGACACTAGTATGGTGCAGGTTGCACCAGGGTGCCGGTGGGCGAGGACGCTCAGCCGGGCCCCAGAATCAGCTCCGAGCACACCACATCAGCACGGTCAGCCCGAGATTTAACCGTCCCCCCCCCAGCCCCCGCTCCGTCTGTGGCACTTTGTTACAGCAGCCCCAGCAAAGGAATATACCCTTTCATGCTTAACGAACATTCTCGGTCCTTCCCTCTTCCCTCTTTAAAAAAACACTTCTTACATCAGAGTTGTGTGACGCTGTTTTAATCTAACTCATAAAAGTACTTTAGGAAGATACATTAATGGGATGCAAGTGGGTAAAGGAGATTATTTAAAAAACTATGCTACTAAGTATAAACAATTTATGCATCACGGTGATCTCTTTTGCTCACACACAGGCACAAAATCACAAGTGCTTGAAGTGTAGGACCCCATTCTATTGGGTCTTTGTATCTCCATGGTCTAGGTCAGGAACCATATTCTTTGGGGTAATTGACTTTTATGGCCATCCCATGTGTCCAGAAGATGACTCCTTCAACATTCAGCTTTGTGTCTCCCTTTAGGAACCAATTCTGACAGTCCATGCTCCTCGTTGGGCCAAGGGCTCCTGCAGCCCCCATGCCTGCTTGCACGGAGAGAGGGTGTGCTGGGGCCTGACTCTGAAAGCTGTGTCTGCATCCACTAGGCCTGGTGGGCAATACCCATGTCGTCAGCAATGAGTGCAGAACAGAGATGCACAGCCCAGCCCAAGGGCTACCTGTGGGTGCCACCAACAGTGACAGCAGCCCGTGAGAAAGCTGCTGCCGCTGCCCTGCCTCTAGAATCAGGACTCAAGTTCCCACTTTGCAGGCAAAGAACACCGACACATTCCAGTAAAATGGCAGGCCTGTGCCAAAGTGGAGTCAAGATGCAGAGGGGCCTTGCTGTCAAAAGAGGAGTGCAACAGCATCTCTGCCTATGAAGCTTACACGCTGGTGGGGCACAGCACACAAATAAACAGGGTAACAGGACAACAGCAATACACAGCTAAATAAAATGGCAGAGAAAGCCGCACTTGCCAGAGAGGCAAGTGGAGCCCCAGGAGAGCCAGGGCAGGAAGGCGCAGAGCTGAGGCGGGCTTCCCTGGTGGACACTCGGGTACTCTTCTTGGAAGATCTGAAAAGAGACCCTGGAGACAGCGTCAAGAGCATTCAGCAGGGAATCCCCAAACAGTTCCCTTACGTCCCCACCAGAGGACATGGGCTCAACCTGGGTGGCAGCTGGGGGTATGGCTGGCTAAAGGAATGGCCCTAAGTGAGGTCCTGGCAGACTTAGCAGGAGCTGGAGCACTCTAAGCCACCGCGGCCCTGAAACGCAGGACTCGGGCTGGGGTGGGGCTACCTCCGTCTGTAGCGGCCAAGAGGAGAGAGGATGACAGGACACAGCGCCAGCCGCCACAGTGGGGTCTGCACAGGGCCCATCTTCAACTCACACTTGAGACGGCCAACCAAGTATCCGAATTTAATTACCATTTTAATGCAAAAATAATCAGAGCAAAACATCCTCTCTTGCCCAATCCAGGGAAGCAGGTGTGCAGGTATAAAAAAAGACCCTGACTGCAGGCTGCCCGGAGAACTGGTCAGGATAACCACCCCACACCTGCAGAGCACAGCTCTGGAGCCGGCTTCGCTCTCCTGCAGGCACGGATGAGCCCAGCCTCTGAAAAGCTGTCCGAGATACACCAGGCCTTCAGACTTTGTGCGCCCTAGCCTGGGGTCCAGAAAAGTCACTCACGGCCACCAATGAACAAAATGACGTGCCACACACCTTTCCAGTCTTCACAACAAGGCTGTGGGCCACATTTCACAGATGAGGGGACAGACCAAGCTTGTGCAATCAAGATCAAGTCAACACAGACTTCAACATAGGGTAGAACACACGAGCTCACCAATCCACGCTCCAAAGGCTGGTCCAAACCCCACTGGGCCAAAGGACTCAGAAAGTACAACACATACACATTCGGCATTACTCAAGGGAGCTTAACCACGAAAACACACAGAGGGACACGGTGCAAAAAACACAAAAGTTAAGAGAGATCAGAAATGACATCAAGAGAGACTTACCCTGGGAACCAGGGCTGAGATCTACTGCCAAAGAGCCAGAGGTTTACTAAGAGTTTCCTGGCAGTCAAAGTAACAAAGGAAACACGGCCCAATCTTCACCATCATACCAGAGAGCTCAAGAGCAAACTCTAAGAGACCAACAAAAAAGCAAGGAATACCTATAGAACTCTGAGACACACAGCATTTTTTTAACTTGTTCATTTCTTACAGAATTTCAACACTGAATACCTGAGAGGTCTTAAATGTTTTTTTCTCTCTTTTTAAGAGGATGTATCTCTGAGTGGTAACGTGTCAGAAGAGACGGAATTCTGGACTGTAAGACTCTGACAAACAGGGAACGTCTGCTCTAGACCGGCAAGTGAGGATGTGTCCCGGGAGTGTCTGGATGGTGTCTGCTCCCCTGGGGCTGTCGCGGCGTCTTCTGGGACAGGGCTGGGTGTTGCCACAAGCCAAGGGGACCAGGGTGGAGGGTGGGGGCAGAGAGTGGCCCCAGCGATCCTGATGGAAGACCACCTCTACCCATTCATGACCTGTCCATCTAGACTGTATCTTACATGACAGGTGATGGAGACACAGATCAGAGAGGAAAAGGGCCTGCCGTGTGGAGTATCTTTAGGAAGATGTGGGGGTCTCTCCACCTTGGCCCAGATTTTAGAGAAGGTTTGACAGCCTCCTGCTTTCAGGTGTCAGGCCACTGCAGCTGCCCAAATTCACTTTCTATTCATCGCCACGGCAACGGGGGCATTTGCATAGCCTGTGCCTAACTCGCTATGATGTCAACACAGCTGTGGAAAGGGTGCCGGGAGCCCCTCCCCCGGATGTGGTGCTCCCACTCGCAGGGCAGGAGGGAGCAGGAGGGAGCTCTCCGCGGCACCGGCCGAGGCCCCGGAGCTGCCCCGGAGCTGCCGCTGACCTGCCCAGGTGATGCAGTCACAGGAAAACGCCATTTGCACGAATCCAACTCTCCTTCGTTCTCTATGCGTCATTTCAAAGAAACTATTATAGCTCAGGCTTTCTGTCGAACAAAGCACCACCTCCCCGGCTGACTTCCAGTCAGGCCTGGTGTGCCCTGGGTTTTCTTCTGGCAGGGGCAGATCTCAAACTCACTCGTCAGCCCTCAGACCCCGGACCCCAAGCCGGCTGTTGTGAAGGACCCCCGACCGTCGCCCGGGAAGTGTGGCGCTGCACGGTGGCCAACCACAGGAGCAGCCAGAGACGGTTCTTACAGCTCCCGGGTGGGGCTCCACGAGACACAATACAAGCCTCAGAGCAAGAATACACCGCTCCGAAATGGCCCAGCCTCAGAGAAATGCTGATGAGATGCACTGCCCTGTAACCACAACCCGAACCTCCCTGCTCTGGTTCAGCTGGGAGAAGTCTAGCGAAGGATGGCGAGAGACGTCTGCAGCCAGGCCTCGCCTCGCCTCATGCGTATCTTCATTTCCTCCTCAAGAGATTAAAAAACCCCAGTCAGACCTCTCTGAAGTCCCCCTCCAGGCACCTGCACCTCTGAATGGTTCTGTGTGAATGGCCCGGGTCCCCCTGCAGCCGTGCAGGTGGACCCACCTGCCACAGACGGATGGAGCACTGGCCGCAGGCCGCGCGCACGAACGCCGCCGCATGCAGGGCGATGCCCACCCAGCCGTTGGAACACACCCCAGCGCCCCAGTCTCGTCTCCTGTTTGTGTACAGACAGACACGGCACGCTTCAGCAGGGCCGACACAAGCAGGGTACTGAAAGACGAGTGGACCAAGTTAACAGCACCTCTCTGAACTCTGAAGACCAACTGAGAAATGTTTCATAGTTCAGAGAGACACCAGAACGATGCGCAAGAGATGACAGCAATTTCTAGCTCCACCCCCGAACGTTTCCCTGTGACCTTCGCCACATCCCTAGGAGGCAGAGGAAAAATGCGGCTCCTCGAGGATATAAGGGATGGACTCAGGATTCAAGGCCTCACCCCAAAGTTCTCACACCTGTCCACGAGCCCTGCTTTCCTCTAAGATCACACTGTATCCCCAAGTCATGGAAAACCCTTGTTCAGAAAACCTGATATTCACAGTTGCCATCGGGATAATCTGAACTACGTGCTGTCTCGAAGGTGTCAGAGAAAAACACGAAGGGCTGGAGCCATAGAAGGGTGACTCCCGGATCACACAGGCTACCATGACACCGTGATGGAAGGGCGTCGGAAGTCTCTTAAAACCACAACACTGAACTACCTACTCCGGCCGTAAGGGAAACACTCACTGAACCTTCAAATGAACCACAGATCAGTGACGGTCCTTAATTCGTTTAAGCTACTCCCAACTGTTTTTGCTATGAAAACTGTCATTTTATCAACTCTTGGGCGACTGACCATCTGACGAGATAGGTCTAGTTTTAATGTAATATTTCATAAGCAGATTTTTCACTATTCTTTGCTCAGACCGTAACAGAAAGTGGCTCATTTATTAAGCTCCTATGTTCAATTAATGAGGGACTCAAAAGAATGTCGTCAGAGAACACGTGTCTGTGGGTTTATGTTCAGGTTATCCTATTCCCAAACAAGCAAGCTACTGATTAGATCTCTCCCTTGTCCACTATCTACAGAAGAATATCATTTATAAAACCAGGAATCAGGCAGAACAGGGAATTCACGTCATAGGAAGAACAGCGGAGGGAGACTTCAAGTTCATGGATCGTACAGGAAAATGCAAATGGGTGATACTTTCATTAAACTTTTGTTTCCACCTAAACTGGTCTGCGAGCCACCTACTTCTCCCTCTCTACTTTGTCTGGTTTGGTGCTATACTTCAGTCGGCCTGCAGTTCTGTCTACTCACGCCTGCACATGCCTGGGACAGAAGTAGTAGGAAGCAGGCAGTGTAAACAAAAGATACACTGTTTCTTGGGATCAAACAACGAAAGGGTGTTCATTCACTTCTTGGCCCATCTAGAGGGTCTGACGTAGCTTCACGTGCTGCTGCTCACCGCAGGCCACGGCCAAGGGATCCCCAAGTCACTGTCAACCAAGATCAGCCTACCTGTGCACAGAGCAACTTAGGCTGGACAACTTGCCTGCAAGGCCCAGAGGAGGCCACCAAAGGTAAATGATCGCAGCCTTGGAAATGGGGGGGTGGGGAGCAGATTTAGGGGAGAGGATGGGACTCATTACCCCACGAGCACATGTTCTGATGTTCTGAAGGGCCCAGCACACGCTCCACAGACGTGGACTGCACCCCTAGCCCACGGCTACGAATCCTATCCAAGCGAACCATCCCCTGAGGATGGGCGGTAAGCACACAGCGCTCCACACCCCACCACTCAGCTACACACGAGCCACTCACCCTCTTCATAAAGCTCAAAACAGAGATCGCGCTTCTCTGAGAAATCTTCTTCCCCACCAGCCCACTGACCTCCACGCTCCCCAGCATTCCCTGAAGCCCGGGCACGAGGGAATGTGTAGGCCACTCAGCAAAAGATGCCTTGTGGGAGCTCCACCACCTGC
This sequence comes from Ailuropoda melanoleuca, assembly GCF_002007445.2. Lineage (NCBI taxonomy): Eukaryota > Metazoa > Chordata > Mammalia > Carnivora > Ursidae > Ailuropoda > Ailuropoda melanoleuca. The sequence goes on from NC_048221.1 coordinate 108,794,589, forward strand.
ACGGGCACTTGGGTTTTGTCCTGTGCCACGTTCTAGACGTGCCTGCACGACGAAGGCCCTTTAATGCTTAATGACAGGTGAAAATGCACCATGGGGCTGCCACTAGCCAGATCTGTGACAATCCGAGGATCAAAGTAAGTACTCAGAGTAATGCAGAGTAGCCTGCTGAATTAAACAGGGACCCGTGAATTTAGGTTGAAGAACGGGATACATATATAACGGGGCAAGGAAGTTCCTCATCCTCTACACACACCTCCTTTCCACTTCACATGGACACGTACTGACTTGAGAGTGGAAGGTGCCGCCTTTGACCAGAGTCAACATCACCAGTAACAGGACAAATGGACTCCCCGTGCCTCCCAGAGCTACGGACGGAAGAGGACACGAGGTTGCCCCTGTTGTATTCCTGCCCAGAACACAAAACCTGAATCTCATCCCGAAGAGATACCAGACAAATCCACTTCAGGGAGAAGCTATAAAATAACTGTCCCGACCCTTCAATGTCAAAGTCACCAAGACGGAGGAATGGTTCCAAATTAATAGCATCAAAGCGATAAGACAACTAAATTTAATGCATGACTCTAAACTGGATCCTGGGCCAGAAAAAAAACTTTTTTTTTTTTTCTTTTTTTTGCTACTATAAAGGACATTTTTGGCACAACTGGTAAAGTTTGGATGAAGTCCACAGATTACATAACAGTACTGTCACACTGCTAATTTCCTGATTTTGAGAGTTACACTGCAGTTATGTAAGAGAGTATTCTTATTCTTAGGAAATACACATCGATGTATTTAAGGCTGAAAGAACAGCACACCTGTCATTTATTCCCAAAGAGTTCAGAAAACAATACGTGCACAGGTATAAAAGGGGGAGAGAACATTAAAGCGAGTGTGGCAACAGGGGGACAGTGGGGAACTCGGGTGGCAGAGAGAAGAGGGTTCTTTGTACCACTCTTGCAATTTTGAGATAGAAGTCTGAAATTATTTCAAAACAAAAAGTTACAAAAATACACCAGACTTGGAGCGGTCACACTTACCAGACAGAGGGGGACACTCTGCCCTGCGGGGTCGTTTGGGGGCAAGTACACGGAGTCACAAAAGAAAAGGGGAACATGCACCAGGACTTTGCGCTCACCTGTGCCTCTCTCACCTCCTGCTCCAAGGATTCAGACTCCACAGCTCCGTTTCATATGCTTCCCCACTGCCCTTAAGTGGACTGAACACATGACAACTACACGACACCTTCCTCTATTGCTCTAACTGAAAAAACGGGAAAATATCCTGTCAGGCTTCGCAAGGCTCATGGCAGTAAAAGACCAACACTTTAGAAAAGCTACTGTGATAGTATTAAGCAAATAAAGACACTCAATATTTAAAATGCTAAAATCCATTATAAAGCAACCATTATAAAGCAAGGGGGGGCTGTACACCAGTCACCAGGAAGTAACCCCCCAACCCCCCACCATGAAGACAGCAGGTCATCTGAATGCGTGACTTTCCACTACGGATTCCAATTTCCTCCCCAGATTTCTAACCCCAATACAGGGACCACTAGTGACACTGTAGACTTGGGATTCTTTTTAACCAACAATATCAAGACAGGTGTCTATAGCTTTGGGGGGTCACTGTGTCACTCTCCAGAGTCTGGTGTTTCGAACGGGCTATTTGCATAAAATCTGAAGAACATAATTGACTTCATTATAGAAAAAATCAGGTTATAACCTAGAGTGCGTCCCTACGCCTTCCCCAATATCCCCAGCCTACTTAGGAAGCTAGAGTCCCTTAAATTATTAGTGACTGCATTTTGACATTGGTTCTTTTTTTTTTTTAGAGATGCAAAAGAAGGTTTACCACCAGAGAATAGTGTGATCCTGCAATGAAATTAGCTTACATTTACTTTACCAAAAGCAAGGAAAACAAACAAGTTGCATCTCCTCTGAATAGATACGGCCTCTCAAATACCCTCTTAAACATTAAACTGTGAGATAAACACTGGAGAAGAGGACGGGAGGAAGGGTATAACCTGCTAGACACTGTTCTCTCAACTCCCATGGGCACGCAAGGTAATGAAAACAACCCCACAGCTTGGGTCCCATTTGCATGTGACTAGAACTGTCCACCTCGACAGCCTATGCTGCGCGCCAAGCCCCACGCCACACCTGGCCCAGGTCCTATCGCTGACCACGCAGGCCACCATGGAGGTTCATCAACCAAGGTCCATCTGGGCAGGCCCGGGGGAAACCTTACAGAGTCACTGATAGCCCGTGTAAGTTTAAAGAGAAGCTTATATACGATATCCTTACAAGACATCTAGCTCCGTGGCCAAAGGCTCTGATCTAGTCCCTCAGAGCAGAGCTGTGTGGGCTCCTGTCGGGGTCCAGAGCTTCTGGACTCTGAAGGCACCAGGCCCCAATAGATTCCTCTCTCTCAGGCAGCCCCATCCATGTCAGATCTGGCCCAAGGACATCTATGCGCCCCTTCAAGATGGAGAAGGGGGCAGGCCCAGCACGCTGGTCATTCCTCTGCTTAGGCTCACCCTAAGAGGCCACTCCGCCATCTCTTCCTGCTGAATTATGGATACGCCCCCCCCCCCAATCAGCCTCCCCACCCCAGCATGAGGTCATCATGAATGCACTGGGGCCCTGCTTCTGACCAGTCCCTCCCAGTCCACCAAGAGGGTCAAGTCCAGTCACACACAGGAACACCAAAATCCCTTCAGGGAAACCAAGGCAAAGGAGCTGGGGGTGGGGGGAGAGTAACTGCAGTGGCAAATTACAAAACAATCAACCTTGCAAAAACAATTACCATCTCAGAGCCAAGTTGAGAAGGAATTTAGACACCGTGAACGGCAGAGGTAGGATGCTGGATATTCTTGCCAGCTAAAGAGGGCCACATAAGAAATTCCTAAACCATTCATCAATGTGACAGTTCTCATTTAATAGAATCCTACTATAGCACATTTCCCATCAAACACACACGCACGTGCACACACACACACACCCATAGGAAGGTATGAAGGGGATTCAATGTGAATTTTCAGAGCATCCCTGGCTCCCTTACAGACACCCTACACTGAAGGAATAAATGAAAGACCCTCTGCAAATGGGAGGATGTCTCCATGTGTGTATAAAAAAGCTTGAAAGGCGTTGTACAGACAGGAAAACAAGAGTGACTCAAAGCAATTAACAGTTACGTCCACTTACTCAGCAACAGCTAGCTAAAAGAGACCAACGTTTAAAGCAAGACACAAATACTGGGGTATTCTAAGCATGACCTCTCCTTCCAGGAAAAAAAAAAAAAGGTTAAAAAAAAAAATCTTGAAGGGATACTTATACGAAGCTGTGACATTCAGAAAAAAAGGAGCCAGAAGACCAGTGACACAGTAAGAAAGAATGACCGTAACAATTACAGCTTTTTCTACAGAATAAGATGTGTCTTCCTTTTGGATAAATCAACAGAAATATCCCTATACTTGGTTGTTTGGAGAAATGTAAACAAGCCAAAATTCCGTTGTATCACATCTTTGCTAGTGTGCCCTTTCTAGGAAGTACTCACATACGCTCACAACAGCCCTAACTCCCAGAGTTACAACCTACACATTTTGGAAGTCTTCCATGGGCGAAACGTGTCCAAACGGTAGTGGCCATTGCCAATGGGCAAAACCAACAAAATACATACACTGTGTCTACAGAAGATGATATAGGGTTTTTTTTTTGTTGTTCTTTTTAAATCAACACCACACCTTAAAATGTAAGTGGCAGTCAATTCGGGGTATAAAATTTTTATGCCCAGGTCCCAGACTCTTGACAGCACTCAAGGACAGCAACACCGACTGAAGGGGGTGGCTCTCCTGCTCTGACGCGTCACCTGTCAGACTCCAGGGGCGCCATTACAGTACTACTGCTGGCATCGCTCCCTTGGGCTGAGTGAGTAGGGAAGTTTTAATAGGTCTTTACCTTTGACCCCAGGTGCCCAAAGGGAATGCAGAAACCCTCTACACAGATTGAAAATCACGTTACTCTTTACGTGGGACTACGTCAGAGCAGATCAATAACCCCTTTCTTAGCATGGATGCTTTGAGGTCTGTGCTCATGAAATTCCTCTGTCACCTTGTACCGTACTCTATTTAATTACCGTTACTTAAATTCATCCATAAAACGTTTTCAAATGGAAAACGGGAAAGGAGAAACAATGGTGGGTCACACATAGGTAATACCTTGCGTTTCCAGAATAAGCACAGAATTATTACTAGTCACCTTTAAAAAAAAAAACAAAAAAACAAAAAACAAATTGTGGGGAGGGGGAGGGTGTGAGGAGAAGGAGTAAATAAAACATCATTACCCTCCTTGGGTAATATGCATTAAATTCGTCTCCAATACGCCGCAACTCTTGCGCAATCCATATCTCCGGGCGCATATCGGCAGGTACAGCCTGAGACTGCCTCATGGAAGCTGCATCAGAACAAACAGAACAAAAATCACATTGTTTTCCATAGATCATTGAGCAAGTTCCAAAGGTAAGTTTCTAGAAGCAAGCCCATCTCACGCACTCGGTTTTGTTTTTGCACTCTCCCTAACTTCAGGACGGTGCACTGCATGATGGTGGTGGGTCTGCCACCTCGATTTGGTTAAAGAGTAATGGACAAAGAACACCTGACTTTCTCAACACTGGAGACTCAGAATCGCAAACCTTAAAAATAATCGCAAATCTTAAAAATACCCCAGCCAATTAATTACATGCTTCCATTTCAAGACAAACTGTTACACGAAAATGGTGTAATAAAGATGACCCCCCCCAAAAAAAAATTCATACTTGAAACACAAAGGAGAACATAAAAAAATTTAGGTTGTCAGCAAAGTAACTACATCTTAATTCAAGGTAGAATTCCTTTTTTTTTTTTTTAAGATTTTATTTATTTATTCGACAGAGATAGAGACAGCCAGCGAGAGAGGGAACCACAAGCAGGGGGAGTGGGAGAGGAAGAAGCAGGCTCACTGCAGAGGAGCCTGATGTGGGGCTCGATCCCATAACGCCGGGATCATGCCCTGAGCCGAAGGCAGACGCTTAACCGCTGTGCCACCCAGGCACCCCTCAAGGTAGAATTCCTAAGGAAATTCCAAACATCACACAGGAATGAGATGAAGTGGCTGCCCTATTTAAAGCTATAGAATAAGGGAAAACCTGAGAAACAGCAGGCTACCTGAATGAGCTTGTTTCTACCGCAGCAGGTGCAGTGACACCGTCACGCACAAGTGCTACCCCACGGCCAAATTAAGGCATCCTTGTCGTGTTTTGTCTCCGTATTCATGCAGCCCATAGAAGTGGATTCAAATCTCCAAACCCCACGTGGGGAGAGGACATGTTCTGGGTGAAGGAGCAAAGGCCTTTTTAAAGAAGAAAAAAGAGGGAGGTTTGCCTTTCCATTAAGCTGTCACTAACGTTCACACCCAGTCCACTCATTCATTTGGATGAAACCACTTAAAAGCCATGTGAAGGGAGCAAAACTGGGAGTTGTCAAAAGATCCCAAAGGCACCAGAAAGATGGCATTCTCCACACTCAACACAGACTGGTCTGGCATCGTGGGCGTGGGAAAGAGACGAGGTTCTTGGGCTTGTGACTGGTTAACTTACTGTTAGTCTGGGCACACTGTACGCACAATTAGACACACGTGCTATGCTCTGACCACGGCAAAATATTTAAAAACCTACAACGATCAGATTTCACAATACGGTACACATGGCTTTCTGTTTTGTATTTTTGTAAAAATATTTTGTATGTGGGGTTCCTGAATTTTATCGTTATAAGTAAAACTGATGTTTTCACAGCTCTATAAAAGTACTTAGGTGCACTCTGAAAAAAAAACAAAACGAATAAACTGAGTTTTTAACCAAGTCTTCTCAAAACTCGTCCCATCTTCTTTGTCCCCCAACCCCCACCCAAAGGAATCCAACAATGACCCCCCCACAAAGAGAGAGTGCCTGAGAGAGGGTGGGCCCCGAGTGTGTGTGTGTACATGCATGCACATGCGTGTGAAGAAGAATGCACACGCATGCTCTCCAGAATTATCTGTGCTCTGTGAGTAAGCCAAGGGAAGATTCCTAAAGGAAGCCCTAGGGGAGAACGCGAAGGCTGACCACAGAGAAACTTCTAGGATGAGCCAGGCACGTCCCCTGAATACACCCCCAACCACATAAAAAATTACTTGGGCTGTATCTTTGCCACACAAATAGTTTTATCATTACTCTGTAAAAATCTATTAAAATTAAATTTTAAATGGCTAAGACCTGCCCTGAAACAAAATTTCAGGGGGCGATATAATAGTTCACTTCCTTCTCTTGGGTTTACAGCGCTCTAAAGAGTCAGTCTGTCGGACGTACCCCATCATTACTACTCTTTGTATACTATCAGCCATCAAGTGGTTTTCTTCCCCCCAACTTCGGAAGCTGTTAAAGTCGACTCACCCCTGAGAGAAAGGAAAGCTCTTTTCTTAGAAGGCCTATGATACATCAGAGCCTGCAAGGTTTGGTGCGAGTCATTTCATGCAACCTGCTAAGCAGCCCCCCAGGGAGACACACCTGCCCCTATACATAGGTGACCGGACTAGCAAGCAGGACACCATGTGGCCGCTTCACAGCTACCGCCACACGCCTCTTCTGGGCTTCAGAGCCCCTACTTGTTTCTCACTATACAAGGCTCTCTTGAAGACAGTAATCTGCTCTCAGGGGCGCCCGGCTGGCTCAGTGGGTGGAGCATGTGACTCCTGATCTCGGGGTTGTGAGTTCAAGCCCCACGTTGTGCGTACAATTCACTTAAAAATAAAATAAAATTAAAATAATAAAGGGTAATCTGCTTTCAATCCTAGAGTCACAAATGAAAAAAATACCAATTATCCAAAAACACGTGTGAAATATAGACCATGTGTCTCATAAAAACGGTAGACAGGTTAAAAACAGCTGGCAAGTTGCCCAATGTTTAACCAATCAAGACGTTCACTAATATACCCAACGAATACGAATGCCCACGTGCCAGACACTGTTCTAGGAGGTGTTCTGGGTACAGCAACCAAACAGGCCAGGCCCTGCTCCTGTGGAATTTACATCCTTGTGGATTCAATTTCAACATTTAAAGGTTACGTTTCTCTGGACACGACACTTAGAAGTAAACTTTATACCTGTTATAACATGAAACAAAAATAACTTCCCCAGGTAATCTCCCCAACCCGGCGATGAAGCCTGCTGCATTGTACTTCACACCCTTACTCTACTCACAATGCGTGTGGTTTGGAAGGTTCTGCCTGGCGTGTGCTCGGGCTGGTAACCACCAAAGGAGTCAGTCTGTGTCAGAAGCCTGCTTATCATCCAACTAGCACCTAGTGAACATGTCAACCTAGCCAGCAGCTAAGAAGGAACTACGGAACCTTGGTGGCCAAGCCCAACGTGTGCTTAGAGATAAATGCTCTGCTGTGTTTTGGGGAAGGAGGCAAAGGAGGTAAGTAACTGTTTCTTCTCTAGGCAAGAACAGTTCGGTCGCTTAAATATACGCACAGACACAAACACAGCCACGAAGTGTGTGGCAGGGAGACACAGGGCGGGCGTGTCTGTGGCAGGTCCTGGAGGCGCCCGCTCACAGGTTCCCTCGGCAACTCTGGTGCAGATCTCCACAGACCAGACCCCGAGAACACTGAGCAACAGGCCAGAAACCTCGGGGATGCCCTGGAGCTTTAAGTAACCAAAGATAACGGATTAGACCTGGCTAAGCGGACACTGCCCGGTCAGAACGAAAGGTTAGAGCGCTCTGATTGCACTCAGGTGTATTTTTGTTTACGCTGACATAGAAGAGTGACAACACAATAACCCAATAATAAGAACAAGAAGAACGTCTCCTTTCGCCAAGGAGACTGATCTGCCTGGACTGGTCTAAAGCACCTGGGGGTTTTTGTTCTTGTTCCCTGAATCCATAAAGCTAAAATGAACGACCATCATTCATCCTGCAATAAAACCTACCTAGCATGTACACAGAATAGACAATTACCAAGTAAGCTTAAGACAAAAGTTCTATTCCGAGTATTTTAAAAGGCATCCTATTCCTGTATTTTCAAAGGGTAGTCTTAATCTCAGTACAGTGTGTTTTTCAACATAAATTTCAAACATTATTTCTGATGTGACAAAAATATCTTCTGTTTTGGGGGCAGGGGGAAGCTTTTCTTAACTTCATCACTAGTTTAATTTTAGTGGCTGTCCTATTTGGCCCCATGTCACATGAGAACCCGCCAGAGCAAAAGGATGGGGTGGTCTGGCTGACCCTAGAGAATGAGTCTGTCAGCCCCATGGTAGCACTGGTCAATGCTCAGATTCATTGGCTTAATTCTGTGCCACTGTCACCCAGAGCATGAACCACCACAACGGTGAAGGGATCCACGGTATGGTCTTCTAAAGGTGCACCTGAAGCAGGTGGGGCTCAGAGGCAGGGGGCACTCAACACAATGGCCTACCCTCACCCTTGTAATTCTACCCAGATCCTGACCCAACTACGCCCATTATAATAACACAGTCCACCTATCAGAAAGATAATTCACGCTCACATTTCTAGTCTACAAGTATGAAGCACAAATATTTTACCTTCTATCTACACTATGCTTCACAACCATAAATGTGGCTACCTGATGAATAAAATGGGTCTCTATTTGAAACAAAAACTCTTATTACTAGTCAAGAAGATAAAAATTGTAACTTATAAGACAATTTTACATGAACTTTATAAAAAATTCTTTGGAGGGAAAATTCTGGTGAGGTGTATTTTTGCCTATGAAAAAATGTAGTTTCTGCATTTAAGAAATCATGTCACACTCCATGAGCCTGACACTAATGCTTAGTGGAAAAAAAGCACAATAAAATATACACGGATCTAAATGTAAAGCCACCCCACAGCAGTAACCTACGGAAGGCCAGCTCCAATCCTGCAAGCACCAGCTGGGATGGGGGAACCTGCTAGGTCCAGATTTTCTAACCAAAGCCACTAATCAAAAATAATGCGACTGTGTCGGACACAGGCAATTCTGTCAAAAGTGTGAAGCGTTAGCTGAATTTTCGTCAAAGCTCGTAGAAACAATCATTTGAAATCCAGAATTTACTGGCACCATTATTTCTATGGAAAAAATACTGAGGTCTAATTAATTCATTTTTCTATACCAGTGCTGGGGGAGTGGGGAGGGATGGAAAGGAGGACATTTGTTAATGTCAAAGAACTCTGAGTTACGAAAAGACGTGTGGTATTTAATTAACAGACTGTTCTGGTTCCGCTACAGAACATTTTCCAACCCATACGGTAATTTCAAATCTTAGAAGCTTAGTAATTGAAAAAATTAATGTCGTGGTTAAGTGGCTGATAGTGAAATCAGGCTGGGGCTTTCAGAAAGGGCTTTCTGTAGCACCATCAGCTAGGGTGGGAAAATGGAGGGGGAAAAAAAAAAGCAACCCTCTCACCGCCCCCCCCAGATTGTCAATTCATAATGAGCTCAACATCAGCCAACCCAAATCTTCTGATTTCTCCTCAACACCCACCTGCCTCCACCCCACTGTTACCAACAGCAGGTGTTAAAGGAACAGCGGTCCCATCACAACAGCACTGCCATTGTTTCCATACCCAGCTGTCCTGCTCTGTGAGGGTGCTGAGAAACGCCACCGCATGGGGCGTGCATGTGCGCTGGGGGTACCATGCCCTACACGTGGGGCTCATGTGACTGCAGTCTCATTCCGAGTGACAGGAATGGTGCAGCTCTCACTTCTGAGGTGTGCCACTGTTGTAGTTCCCTGCGCATCCCTACTGGTGTTTCAAGTGCGGAACCAGAAACCAAATTAAAATTCATGGAAATACGTCACACTATTCTGTTTTCAGATGTTCAGTAATCCACAAATACTTAGGCAGAATCAAGATTAGATTTTAAAGTAGTCTGCATGAATTAAGCTTTGAATATGTCTTCAACTGAGTAAGGATTTCTCAGTCTCTGAAGAGATATGGAACATACGACTTAGAAGACACTATTGCTTTTATTTTCAACGCACAACAGATCATACTTAGACAAGTGCACATTTTGCCTGGCATTTACCAGGGACTGTGGTGGCCCTTCTTCTCAACATCTCAGGGTTGTCCATTTTTACTCCCCGAGGAGAGTCTGATTTAACCAAAAACCATAAGGACCCTCTAAAGGACCATTTCTCTGCCAGCTCCGAAACCAGTGCCAAACTGCTACCAAAAGACTATTCCAAAAATGTTCAGAGGAAGCACTGCCTTTGCAGGTGGCCACGCTTAATTGCGACATTCATTTGGGAAAATAAAAATTCTGGGATGTCAATTCAACCCAACAGTCTCCTTATTTAAGTGAGTATCTTCAGCAACATCTTTATCAAGTCACAGCCATCCACAAGCTTATAAGAGGCAAAAGGACACAGCCAGCCGGCCTGCTACGGGTTTCTCAGGAAACCCACCTGAGGGACCAGCCTGTCCCACAGGCCCCAGGATTCCCAGTTAGCTGGAGAGGAAAGAGCGACTGCCACTCTCTTAAGTTTCACTGCAGAAAATGCTATCGGAATCAGCTTTAGGAACTCCAATGGTTCTCGGAAATAAAATGAGCCAGAACCCAATTTCACCACATGCTCCCCACCCCCCACCTCGGTTTCTCCCTCGCATCATTTTATTTGTTGACAAACCTTTTATGCATTCAACTGAGTCCCTGGAGGGTCATGAGAGCAATTAGAAATAAAACACAGTGATGGTAGTATCGGTGCTCGGAAAGTTCCTCCATCTGTTTTCCCCTGGTACATGTTGGTGTCAAGCCTGGGCGGCTGCGTGAATTCAAAACCATACTTTACAAACAGCTGCTAGGAGACGGCACCACCACGAATAATGAAGCTCAGGAGAGGAAGCCAGTGTTTTTACTTACTCCTTTCAGTGCGTGTTGCCTATGCTTTTATGTGGCCTTGAGTAAGAAAGTCAAAACAAGCTGCTTTGATCCACTTCCAGGCTGACCATTTGGAAACTGCCAGTAAACCACGGCTGTGAAGCTGGAGAGAAGTCTGGAAACCAGCACGCATCATCTCTCCCCTTCCACCATCACACTTCTCTCAATGAAATTTGAACCTAAGCCGTTAAGAACAATGTGCTATGATGCCTCTTCACTCGTTGACTGTTCAACGTCAGAAGACCAAGTTACCCATTTCACCTGAGCTGTCCCGACATACATGTTCACATCTTTACTAGAAGCCAGTGACACGCCAGCAGCAAACCCAGACCGAGTTTTTAGGTTTCTAAGGGCATACCCACTAGCGCTGAGTCACAGCAGAAGTCCAGCATGTTAGGCAGGTGGGAGACCTGGTACAGGGGCCATCTGTAATGATGCCAGCTCGCCTGGCCTGCGTGCCCACTGCCCAGCGGGTAGCCTGCTTTTTCCCGGGCAGTACGGTCCTCACTGAAGTCCCACCTCAATCCTGCTTCTGTCCCCTGGGCCTATAAAGACAATCTATAATCCCTCGATCATTACCCCTCTTTTGACTTATTTTTTTAAGTAGGCTCCACGCCCAGTGTGGAGCCCAACATGGGGCCCGAACTTACAACCCTGATATCAAGACTTTGAGCTGAGATCAAGAGTTGGATGCTTAACCGACTGAGCTACCCACGCTCCCCTCACCTCTTTTTAATTAAGGAAGCTGCCACCACATGCCCCAGACCTGGCCCTGAACCAGTTCCTTCCACGCACCTTTTATGGCGAGCGGCGGGAAGACCCACCATCACCACCCTGGCCCCCCGTGGTGTGCTCCTGAAATGTGCTGCTCTGGAGTGCGTAGTGGTGGTCTGCATAAGGTCTGACCAGGGGCAGGACACAGGACGCTACTTCTGCTCTTTGCTTTCCCTACACTGATCCCAGTCGCACCGAGTCTCCGAGACAGCTGCAGCTCTATTTCTACAGTTTTAAATTCCTTTCAGAGGATTACAGGGGATTTGACTGTGCCATCTTATTTCGAAAAACAAATAAAAATAACCCCAAAACTACGTACAGTCAAATGAAGAGCAACTCTGAGCTTGCTTTAAGACTGAGATACAAACCCTATGCCCCTTCTGACAGTGCAATTTCCTATCCCAACAGTTTATCCCACCATTTACTCCATCAAAACTATAAAGAAAAAAGTGTTTAGAGATCTTTTAAAAGTAAATATACCACTCTACACATTAATTCACTTAAGACCACTCTTTAAGAATAAAGTGTTAAAACATTTGAAGTTACTACCTTTCGGTAACTTACATGTTATACCTAGCCAAAAATCTGATCTTGGGGAGGAAATGAAAAAAAAATTTTTTTTTTAAAGATTTTATTTATTTATTCGACAGAGATAGAGACAGCCAGCGAGAGAGGGAACACAAGCAGGGGGAGTGGGAGAGGAAGAAGCAGGTTCATAGCGGAGAAGCCTGATGTGGGGCTCGATCCCATAACGCCGGGATCATGCCCTGAGCCGAAGGCAGACGCTTAACCGCTGTGCCATCCAGGAGCCCTGGAAATGAAAATTTAAACCACAAATATAAAAATTCCTGACTACAGAGTAAATGTGGCTTCCTTTATGAAATGTTAACACTGGCAGCAGGAAACAGGTGACAAAAATCTCTTCTAATTCGCATTAAGGCCTTAAAATTACTGTATTTCATCTCAGTGATTGTGAAGACCAAGAGTGGGAGCAAAAACAGAGTCCCAAGAAGCCACATGTTAAGCAGTTTTTCTTTCCTTTTTTCTTTTTTATTATTTTTTAAAGTTTTTATTTATTTGACACAGAGAGAGAGCGCGAGCACGAGCAGGGGGAGTGGCAGGCAGAGGAAGGAGCAGCCGACTCCCCCCTGAGCAAGGAGCCCAATGTGGGTAGGACTCGATCCCAGGACCCTGGGATCATGACCTGAGCCGAAGGCAGATGCTTCAAGGACTGAGCCACCCAGGTGCCCCTTAAGCAGTTTTTCAATCAAAACATGCAAAAGTCTATCAATTTTATTTCCACAGGTGGAACTTATAATGCTGTCCACCAAGCGAGGCACTAACCTGTTAACACAGATGTATGGGCAGTGGTAACACACGGAAGTCTGAAGCGCAGTGAAAGCATCTCCCTTACAACAAATTCATGAAAGGCAGCTCTTTTTACTGCACATCATATGAGAAGACAGACAAACTTGACACCTCAATTCCAGACACTCCTTGGTGTCAGCACAAAGATGTAATCGTTGTGCTTGGACATTTAATGGTTTACATGTCCATCCTTACATATGTCTGTCACAGGCGGGCCGTGACTACTCCTTATAAAACTCACAAAGCTCGTGTGACTTGACTGAGCACAAGCACATTTAGTCTGAAAGTGGGTATCCCACCTCTAGGAGACACAGGCGAACACATGCCCCACAGCCTTTGGTAGGAACCACGATAATAAAAAGAAATGTTATAATTAAATGTTGCATCTAAAATAAGGATATTGGAAGGCTCAAGCCAGTGGCACACTGGAGTGGTACGGTGCGTGGTCAATGAGAAACACAGGTTGAGCCTCAAATTCCTTCATCCACTGACCAGGCTGCACTAACACTCAAGACACTACATAACCTTTGTATAACCCAGCAATTACAGGGGAGAAGGCCAGGCGTTGGCGTAAACCATACAAATGTTAGGTAGGTAACTGTGCCACGTTCTTCCACACGGAAACAGCATGGAAGCTAGGGTCACCACTGGTGCAAGTCCAAGCGTAAGTTGTGTGGAATTCTGTGCTGAAAGACCATCAGGTCTGGTGGTTTTGAAGGTCTTTTATCTGTTCTGGTTCACACGTGCTTCTTCCTCACCGCCCCCCCAATGAATCACCCCTCCAGGGTAGACAGACATGGCTACTGGCCCAACTCTGATGCCTCATGGGTTCTAAACTGGGCAAAATGGTTTGGTCACCCCTGTACTAGAAACAACTGGGGTTGTTGTAATTCAGCAACAAGCCCCACCCCTGCTCCACCCCGGCCCCTCCAGTCTTCTGACAACTACTGAATGACTACAACACCCTTGTACATCAGGAGAGGACACTGGTGCCTCGCCAGGTTGAAGGACGAGCCCTATGGGCTGTAATGGGTCAGTGGAGGGATCAAGACTGGACTGGGTCACCTTCTGTAACTTTCCACTCTCATACTTCATGACATATCAGTAAAAAAGACTACAGAGAAAGCAATGCTGGTATATAGAGTATGCCAGGCTTTCCTTACAGAGAAAACATAGTTCTAAGTTTCAAATGATCATGGTGGGAAAATTCAAGTGAAAAAAGGAGTTGGGTGCATTCATAAGTTGCATTAAATATTAATGAATTCTTGTTAAACCTACGAATATTTGGTCTCCTGCCATTATTCACCAAACAGTTTTCTTAAGTTGCTAAGTTGTTTTGACCAGTTTAGTAGAAGTTATGTTCAGGTGTAAGTACTATTGGGGTCTAAATGCAAATATATACTAACATAGCATATATCCAGAATTCATTTCTAGACTACTTTTTATTAAAAAATTTCTCAAGAGGGGCGCCTGGGTAGCTCAGTTGGTTGAGCACCTGACTCCTGGTTTCGGCTCAGGTCACAGTCTCAGGTCATGAGATTGAGTTGTGCGTGGGCTCCCCACTCAGTCGGGAGTCTGCTTCAGAGTCTCTCTCTCCCTCCTCTTCTGCCCCTCTCCCCTCTCTCAAATAAAATTAAAAAACAAAAAAAACAAAAAAACCTTCTCAAGAGATGAAAAAACAGAAAAAAAAAACCCCACAAGAAAGCTATTAGTCTGTCCTCCGGCACCGTTATTCCATAAAAAAGTAACTCTCTCAATAAACTAAGGTTGAGCAGCTCAACTCGCCTCATACACCTTCACAGACACACATTTCCAAGAAAAAAGTAGGTCCTTTCTGATTAAATCAGCTTCTTTTACAAAATCTCTTATTACTTGTTAAATGTGTAAATTGGTTATATCAAAACATTTCAGTAAATGGAACAGGAAGAATGCTCTGGTCCAGGAATGGAACCTATTTTGGGAGGGGTGGGGAAGTTCCCAGAACAACTCCGATAGTTGAGAAGCATCATGTTGAACCTGTTTCAATTTGAACACCTACCCTTCTCAGACTGAAATGATTGATTCTATTTTTTTTTTAAACAGAATTTTAGCTTTAAAACCATTTTCGCTCCTAAAGAAGGCCAGCAAAGCCCAAATTAAAGCACGTCCTCAGTGTCAAAGGCCCGAGTTCCCACCTCCAACACCAGATGTGCCCTCAACCCCTTTCCAAACCCCAAGTTCTGCTTCTCAAGGGGCCGTAACACCCCAGCTCTCAGGGCGGCTGACACAATCCACGCCGTCAGCCGGCCTGGGTCCCCTCTGAGTGCAGAGGCTGGAGGAGGGAAGACAGGCTCAGGCTGTAAGGCAAGCACAGACCCCAGCAGCACTCGGGCCCGCGCGCACGCGCAGCCCGGGCGGAGCAGGAGCCGAGCTGAGAACTGCCCGCCAGCAGCCCCTCCTCAGACGCTGCTTCCCTCCATCGCCGTCTGGCTGAGCTAAAACTACTCACAAAGCACGGGGATCTGCTCCAGGGCAGAGAACAGAGGAAATACAAAGCGAATTGGGGTTTCCCAGAGGACACTGGGGATACCAACTCATTCTGATAAATACTTAAAACCACAGAGGCATGGGTTCTTACATACGGGACTTAAACTTGTCCACCAGGGAAATGCTGTTTTGTTCGGCTGGCATCGGTCACCTCATAGCATGTGAAGAAAAAGTTCCCAAGAAGCATTCATGATTCACTCGTTCAGAAATTAAACCCAAAATTTAACAGATGGCTAAAGGAGCATAAATTCCCTCAAAGGGGGGGAAAAAAAGCTGTTTTAAAATTCTTCGTTCTCTTCAGGCAATGAATATTTCTAATGTTAAACCAAGAAAGCAAAATATCTCATTTCAAAAAAGGGTGCTTAATATTTGACTGCAGGAGAAAGTAGTTTAGCCTGTGTCTTATGTCTCCTGACCATTCTTTCTCCAAATACACATACTGAACTACAGTCAAGTTTCTGCCAAGTGCAATGGGCCATCTCTCACAGGTGTCCCCGACACAGGCCCAGCTTACAGTGTGGTTTCCAGATGTCTCTCCACGGTCCAAAGATCTGCCAATGAAGCCAGGGTTCTTTTTAGGGTGATATGTGGGTTCACGGGCAGGTTAGAGGTGATCCAGACTTCCCCTTCCCACCCCCACCAGGCCAGTTGCTAGAAAAGATCTTTTTTGGCGTGTTTGCTCTGGGACCTGGGGGCGTTAGCATTATAGTAGCATTTCTAGATGAATTTACTTCCCTGTGAGTTTCCTATACTCCTGAAACAGCTCCTTTTCACAGAAAGGAGAAGAAAACATTCATTACCTGTTACACTTACTGACATACCATGGCTACAACACGTTGTTGGGGAGCAAGGAGAAATTAGTGACAGAGTTCCCACTGAATGCTTTTTTCCCCCCAATTTTATTTATTTATTTGATGAGCAGAGAGGGGAAGAGGGAGAGGGAGAAGCAGACTCCCCACTGAGCAGGGAGCCCCATGCAGGGCTCGATCCCAGGACCCTGAGATCATAACCTGAGCCGAAGGCAGACGCTTAACCGACTGAGCCACCTGGGCACCCCTTCCGGATTAAATCTTTACCAACATAAGGGGCATGACACTTAATACTGAATCATACAAATAAGATGTATGTGTCACGGTGACAAGCTGCTGGGCATGCCAAAAATGAAGATTAAAATTAAAAGAAAATCTGACATATGTATTATATATTAGATTTATTCTATTATAAATGCTAGTTATGATTTTGCAAACACAAAAAGGCACATGGATAAGACTACTTGAAACCTGAATACAAAATATTTGCTTTTAACGTTCTGATATATTCCCCTTCTAATCTTTCTGTTACACTTAACACACTTTTTGTAAATTTCTTGAACACCAATGTTTTTGCCTCCCCTAAACTCATATGCTGAGCCTAATCTCCAGTGTGATGGTATTAAGAGGTAGGGCCTTTAGGGAGTGCTTAGACCACCAGTGTGGAGCCTTCATGAACGGGACCAGTGCCTTTGTAAACGGCCTCTCTCCATCACGTGAGGACATAATGAGAAGGCAGTGGTATATAAGTTTAGGAAGAGGGCCGTCCCCCAGAACTTGGACATGCTCAGCACTCTGATCTCAGACTTCCAGCTTCCAGAAGTATAGGATCAACGTTTCTTGGTTAAGCCATCCAGTCTGTGGTATTTTTGTTATAGCAGCAAAAACAGACTAAGACACTAAGATGTCATCAACAATTTTGTAACCTTTTCTACCATAACTTTATGCGAGCAGCATTTTCTATGCCATTATTCTTTTTTTTTTTTTTAAGATTTTATTTATTTATTTGACAGAGATAGAGACAGCCAGCGAGAGAGGGAACAGAAGCAGGGGGAGTGGGAGAGGGAGAAGCAGGCTCATGGCGGAGGAGCCTGATGTGGGGCTCGATCCCAGAACGCCGGGATCACGCCCTGAGCCAAAGGCAGGCGCTTAACCGCTGTGCCACCCAGGCGCCCCTCCATGCCATTATTCTTAACGTCATTAAGAAGATAGCACCATAGTCTGTCAAAAGGATGTGTAATAGGGGCATCTGGGTGGCTCAGTCGTTAAGCGTCTGCCTTCGGCTCAGGGCGTGATCCCGGCATTCTGGGATCGAGTCCCACATCAGGCTCCTCCACTGGAAGCCTGCTTCTTCCTCTCCACTCCCCCTGCTTGTGTTCCCTCTCTCACTGGCTGGCTCTATCTCTGTCAAATGAATAAATAAAATCTTAAAAAAAAAAAAAAGGATGTGCAATAATTGAAGAGATTTTCCCCATACCGTTAGGACAGTCAACAGTTTTTGTTTTTTGTTTTTTTTTTGGCTGGGATAAATAATGTCATGCTGAACCCCCCTGTACACACATTTCTTCTAGCCTTTCCTGCAGAAGGAAGGAATGGCAGGCCCTCTGCTCTGTGCCTGCAGAGCAGGGTCTGAAGGTGAGTGGGTGGCATGGTGCTTGGAACCTGGAGGACGGCATAGGGCCAAGTCCACAAGGTCTTACAGGACAGGCATTTGGTCTGTCAACAGGACCGCCACAAAGAAGGAAAGCAGTCTTGGGTCACATGCCCCAGCACAGGTCCCAGACATTGACCAAGCAGAACCACCAGAGGACACTGACCAGATGAGAAAGAAGCCAGACGTTCTGTCACGAGGAGTATGTTGAGAGACTGAGGCTGCCCCCACAAAGGAGGAAAGGAGACCAGTGAATTCTAGTGTGGGAGGTGGCAGCTGGGGCAGGGAAAGGGGGTGGTCCATGGGAGTCCCCCCACCCGCAACACAGGCGGGGTGACCGCAGTCCAGGTGCATGAAGAGATCTGGGCATTACGCAAGTGCTCCAATTCCTTGATGTAAAAGGAGGCCAGGAGGCGAGGTATCAGACTGCCTAGCATTCAGTTCTATGCATGTCTTCAAATCTAACACCACAAATACCCTGACATAAAAAACAACACAAATCAATGCACGATGAATCTCTTTTTCTGCCTTACAGTCCAATCATGCAGAACTACAGGGCTTATCTTCTCTAATAAGAAGTTCCCCTAGGGCACATGGAATCTTACTGGAGTCACCCCTGTGGTTTTCAGGCAGGACATGGGAGAGAAGCAGGGTGGACACCCCACGGGCTCACCAGCAGGGTCAGAGACAAGGCAGTTACAACAAGAGACACTGCAGTTATCATCTGAAAACAGTGGCCAGGAATACTGCTAAATCCCCTCCCAATGTTAGAAGTCTATTATTACACAGAGTAAAAACAGAGGGTG
Source organism: Ailuropoda melanoleuca (assembly GCF_002007445.2). Lineage (NCBI taxonomy): Eukaryota > Metazoa > Chordata > Mammalia > Carnivora > Ursidae > Ailuropoda > Ailuropoda melanoleuca. The sequence continues at coordinate 108,813,481 of NC_048221.1, forward strand.
AAGGAGGTGATGGCTAAAATTCCAAGCAGTACTCTGTAGTCAGCCAATCAGAACCCGTCATAAATATTTAGTTAAAAGAAGATAGGACTTCTAATCCCATCAAGGTGGGGCCAACCCCCATCCTCCCCCCACCCAGGTCCAACCCTGTGCTATTAAAAACCCCAGAGAGAGCACAACAAACAAGAAAACGCTGAAGGGGAAGAAGAGGTGGGCTGCTGGGGACCCCGGGGCTTGAGGAATGACACGGCCAAGAGGTCCCCTGCTTCCTCATTACTTTCCATACATCTGGACAGGGTCCGGTGCAGTTCTCCAGTTGCGGGTCTCCAACTCACATGGAGACCAAGAGCTCCCAGGAAAGCCTGTTCTCCCTAGCTAAAGCACTGGGGGGAGGGCGGCCTCACCACACAATACCTTTTCGGCAACAGCTGCCCTACTCCAGCCGAGCACCACACGCTACACTCTCAGCGTGGCTGGGCCAGGAGTTGATTCTCCACCCCTCCCCAGCTCAGTGGGGCTGGGATTCCAGCACTGGGTTGCGTTAGCAGGGGAAGGGGGAGCTGATCCGCCAGCCACTCCCTGGCAGAAGCAGGCAAAGCCAATTCCAGAACAGTGTTGGAGAAATCACGTGGGTAGCTATCTCCCATCCACTGCCCAGTGGAAGCAGAAGATGCTGATTCCACCCCCTTCCAGGGCAGCATTAATGGAGCCCCCCAAACCCACTAAGCAGCAAGAAGGTGGTACGAAGCAAGGCTTGATGCCACTTCTCTCTCTCTCTCTCTCTTTCTCTCTCTCTCTCACACACACACACACACACACACACACACACAGAGGTGTGTGCACCCTCAGCAGGCCTGGCAACACGCTGAGTCCCCACACCCCACCAAGCATCAATGAGCAATGAGACAGAACAAGTCAGGGCAAGTTAGCACACCACTTCCCCCACCCCTGGTTGGGGGAAGGCCTAGTGGGGAGCTGAGCCTGCACACCCACCTGGCAGCAACAAGACTGAACGTGGTGGTAGGAGACAGGGCTAGTGGCCCATAGGATTTCCCCACTCCAGCCTCGTGTGTCTGTGGGACTCTAGTGGGTCACTGAGCCTCCACCCCCCACCTGGCATCAAGAAGAATGATCAGGAACTCACAACAGCATCATGAGGGGAACAGGGTGGTGGGAGGCAGGGCTGGTATTCCACCCCACACCCCCACTCTGATGTAAACACAAGGAGTAAGAGGAGCCGAGCTTTAGCCTCCACCCTGCAGAAGCAAGGCTGTGAGTCAGCCCTCTACCACTTCCCCCTTCCAGGTGTCAGCAGGGGCTGGGGGAGCCAAGCATACACCTCCAAATGAACTCAATGAAGCCATGCAATTTGGTGCCTTATTTTTGCCGGAAAGTATCAGCAAGGCTGAAGAAGGATCTGAACTTCTCCCTCACCTGGAAGAAGGAAGCAAAAATTTTAGAATCGAAAAGTTGTTAGTTACAACAAGGGGGAAAAAAAACCTCACTGGCTGGGCTCAATAATCAGAGTGGGAATGACAGACGACAGAATCTGTGGACATAGGCTAGATCCACAGAATTTACTCAGTTCAAACAGAGAATATAGAATGAAAACTGAACAGAGTCTCAGGGATCTGTGAGACCACAACAAAAAGATATTCTTGTCATTGGAGTCCCAAAAGAGAGAAGGAGGGACTGAGAAAATATTCAAAGACATAAGGGCCGAAAACTTCCCAAACCTGGCACAAAACATAAAGCCACAGATTTAAGAAGCTGAGTGAACCTCAAAAAGGAGAAACCCAAAGAAATCCAAGACACATAATTAAACTTGAGGAAATGAAAAAACAAAGAAAAAAACCTTGGGAGGCACCAGGCAGAAATGACACAATACTTACAGGATGACAGACTTCTTATCTGAAACAATTAAGGCCAGAAGTAAGTGGCGGGTCTTTTAAAGTTCAGGAAAAAACAAAACAAACAAACATCAACTGTGAATTCTATATCCACTGAAAATACCCTTTTGGAAAGAAGGGAAAGCAAAGACATTCTCAAACAGAGGAACTAAGTCTTGTTGCTAGCAGTCCTATCATTTAGAAATGACTAAAGGAAGTCCTCTGAACACAAAGGAAATAATAACTGAAGGCTTAGAACCACAGAAAGGAAAGAATATCGAAATGGGGAAAAGAGAGGAGGAAATATAATAAACTTGCCTATTTCTCATAAGCTTCTTAAATTACATTTGATGGATGAAGCAAAAAATATGACACCCTCAGATACGGCGCTCAATGTACATAGAAGAAATGTTCAAGACAATTATATTTGAAAAGTGGGGCACATACAGGGACCTAAAGGGATGTAAGGTGTCTATATTGCAGCTGAAATAAAAAATGTTGACACCATCAAGGCCAGTTGATCATAACAAGTTACATCTGTATATTGTAACACTCAGACAACCACTAAGGAAATTATTCTAAACAATGTATTTAAAAACACTACAGGGGCACCTGGCTGGCTGTGGAGCATAGGACTCTTGATTTTGGGTTTGGGAGTTTGAGCCCCAAGATGGGTGTGGAGTTTTCTTAGGAAAAAAAAAAAATGCTACAAACAAATCAAGATGGAATCCTAAAAAACATTCAAATAACTCACAGTAAGGTTTAAACAAACAGAAACAGAAACAGAGGAAACAGACAATAAAATGGCAGACTTAAGCCTTAACATAGTAACAATTACCGTAAATGTAAATGATCTAAATATACCATTTAGAAGACAGATTTGATAGAGTGGATAAAACAGTATTATTTGAAGATATGCTATATACAAAAAAACTTACCTCAAACAAAACACTATGTAGGCTGGAAGTAAATGAACGGAAAAAGATAATACCATATAAAGACATACCATTATTATTATTTTTTTACAAAAAGCAGGAGCAGCTATATGGATATCACATAAAGCAGACTTTACAGCAACGATAAAAGGATCAATCCAACAGGAAGACATTAACAATTCAAAAAGTGTCAACACCGAACTGTGCCTCAAAAATACACAAAGCAAAATCTGATAGATTTGAAAGGAGAAAGAGACAAATCCATCATTATAGTTGCAGACTTCAACACCATTTGTCTAAGCAAGTGACAGAACTACCAGAGAGAAACTCAGCAAGGATGTAGGAGAACTGGACACCACAATCAACCAATAAGATCTAATCGACACATATATAATGAACACTCCACCCAACAACAGCAGAATACAGATATTTTTTAAGCACTTATGGATCATTTACCAAAACAGACTTCAACAAATTTCAGAGGAAATAAAAACACATGAAAGTCAATGAAAATGAAAACACAATATACCTAGACATATGGGAGACAATTAAAGCAGTGGTGAAGAGAAATTTATGGTACTAAATGCTTACAGTAGGAGAGAGGAAAGGCCTCAAAACATCACTCCAAGTTCCTACCTCAAGAAACTAGAAAAGACAAAATTAACACAAAGCAAACTAAAGAAGTAATAATAAAACTGAAAACAGGAAAATAGAGAAAAATGAATGAAACAAAAAAAGCTGATTTTAAAAAATAAAACTGATAAACCTCCAGAAAGACTAATAAGGATAAAAAGCTAGGAAAACATAAATCATCAAAATCTAGAAAGAAATGGGCTATCACAACAGATCCTAAAGCCATTTAAAAAGATAATAAGGAAACAATATAAACACTTTATACACTCATTATTCAACAACTTAGAAGCAATGGACCAATTCCTTGTGGTTGAAAATCACAAACCACTAAAATTCAGCCAAGATGAAAGAGACAACCTGAACAGTCCTTCAAACAATTAAAAAAACCCTGATTTTCTAATTTAAACTCCCCTACCTCTCTAACGAAAGACAACTTCAGGTCTACATGGTCTCATTAGAGAATTCTACCAAGCATTTAAAGAATTAATACCAATTTTACACAATCTCTTCTGGAAAAGGAAGGAGGAGGGACCATCTTCCAACTCCCTGCTAAGGCCCTGATCAAAACCAGAACAGCTTAAAAAGAAAACAGATAAATAGCAAATTCAATCCAGCAATGTATGAAAAGAACTACACCCTGACCAAGTAGGATTTATCCCAGGCATGCAAGATAAACACTGAAAATCAATCAATGTAACTCACCACAACAACAGATTAAAATAAGTAAATTCACACATTCACAGATATAAATTAATGCAGAATAAACATTTTATGAAATCCAACACCTATTCCATTCATGAGAAAAACTGTCAGCAAGGATGTCTGTTCTCACCACTCTCATTCAACATAACACTAGAAGTTCTAACCAGTGTAATAGGGCAAGAAAAAGAAAGAAAAGGCACACAGATCAGAAAGAAAGAAATAAAACACTGTATTTGCAGATAACATGTCTTCATAGGACGCCCAAGAAATTTATAAAAAAAAACTTTGTTAACTATTGAATTCAGCAAGGCTCCGGGATACAAAAACACACAAACATGAACTGCATTTCGACAGACTAAAATGAATGTGTGGAAAGTAAATTTAAAAATATAGTACCATTAATAACTGCTCCCAAGTGAATTAATAAGTCTAACAAAACATGTACAAGATCTCTACACTGAAAACTACAAAACACACAGACCTAAATACTTGAAGAGACATACTATTTATGGATTGGAAGACTCAACATAGTAAAGGTGCACATTCTCCCCCAAACTGATCTATAAGTTTAACACAATTCCTACACACAATTTAACTCAACACGAATCACAGATCTAAATGTAAAATATGAAACTATAAAACTATCAGCAAAAAAACCCCCAAAAAACAAAAAAACAAAACTAGGCAAAAATCTTGGGACTTATGGCTTCATAATGAGTTCTTAGATGACACCAAAAACATGATCCATAGAAGGGAAAACTGGTAACTGGAGTCTATTGCTGTCACTTCCAGGTTGTGATACTGTCCTATTATGCAAGATGTTGCCACTGGGGGAAACGACGTAAAGGACATACAGAATCTCTATATTCTTTCTTTCTCTCTCTCTTTTTTAAGATTTTATTTTTAAGCAATCTCCAAATCCAACGTGCGGCTCGAACTCACAACCCCAAGATCGAGAGCTGCAAATTCTTCCAACTGAGCCAGCTAGGCGCCTCAGGATCTCTGTATTGTTTCTTTCAATTGTGTGTGAATCTGTAATTATCTCAAAATAAAAAGATATAAAATTTAAAACTGTTTACACAGCTACCAATTACTAAATTTTGTTTGGAACCAGGAAAAAAAATCTTTCACTTTTCTCACTTTCTATCCCCATCAGGACCCAAAAAGTAGATCTGTTTCTGTTGGTATCCAAACTAGTAAGCCTGGGACTAGAAGCCAGAACTGGGTCTTTAGCAAGAAGACTACCATCAGGTTCCCAGGCAGTCTTGAGATGCCTGCAGAACAAAACCACCCCACCTTCCACTTTTTCAGAGCCCACATGTACCAGAGTTTTAAAAAAGTAAACCAAAACTGAGGTTTTTATTTGCCCAAAGAACATGGGTATCAACAAAGCTCATTTAAGATGCTTTCAAGATTAGATTAGTTCCTTTCACCGTAAAGTCAACAAAAGCAACCAAAGGAGTAAGTTCCATGGAAATGGTGTGCTTTGAGTGGGAAGAATAAGTCTGGCTTGCTGAAGTGCCACTGTACGTTCTAGATCTCCCATCTGCAAAGCGGCCCATCCACATAAAAACAGAATGCCAGCCACAGATCTCATCAGAAGGAACACTTCAAAAAAAGTAAAAAGAAACAGGTAAAATGAATATAAAAAATATATTTTATTCAATAGTCAACAAGCCTAGGAAAAGATGCTCAACGTCACTCATCATCAGGGAAACAAAACCAAAAAAGAAAATGTTCCTGAGGATGTGGAGAAATTGGAACCCTCGTACACTGTTGGTGAGAATATAAAATGGTGCAACCGCTAGGGAAAACAGTATGGAGGTTCTTCAGAAAATTAAAACTAGAACTACCCTATGATCCAGTGATTCCCCTACTGCATATATATTCAAAAGAATTGAAAGTGTGATTTTGAAAAAAACGTGTGCACATATCTGAAAGAACTGAAAGTATCACCTATGAGATGTCTGCACACCAATCTGAGATGTTTGCGCACTCATAATATAGGCAAGAGATGGAAGAACCCAAGTGTCCATTGATGGATAGATGAATTTAAAAAGTGTGTTACATAAATACAATGGAGTTCTAAAATAAATACAATACAGCTCTAAAAAGGAAGGAAAGGCTAATGATGATGACTAAGGATGAACCCTGAGGACATTATGCTAAGTGAAATGAACCAGTCATAAAAAGATAAATACTGTATAATTCCACATACATGAGATAACTAGAACCGTCAAAATCATAGACACAGATAAAACGAAGGTTGCCAGGAGCTGGGAGGAGGGGAAATGGGGAGCTGACGTTCAATGGGTATAGTGCTTCCATTCTACAAGATGGAAAGTTCTGGGAGTGGGGTGCACAACTCTGTGAATATACTTAACACTACTGAAGAGTTCACTTAGAAATGGTTAAGATGGGGGCGCCTGGGTGGCACAGCGGTTAAGCGTCCGCCTTCAGCTCAGGGCATGATACCGGCATTGTGGGATCGAGCCCCACATCAGGCTCCTCTGCTGGGAGCCTGCTTCTTCCTCTCCCACTCCCCCTGCTGGTGTTCCCTCTCTCTCACTGGCTGTCTCTATCTCTGTCAAATAAATAAATAAAATCTTAAAAAAAAAAAAAGGGGGCGCGTGGGTGACACAGCGGTTAAGCATCTGCCTTCGGCTCAGGGCGTGATCCCAGTGTTATGGGATCGAGCCCCACGTCAGGCTCCTCCACTATGAGCCTGCTTCTCTCTCCCACTCCCCCTGCTTGTGTCCCCTCTCTCACTGGCTTTCTCTATCAATGTCAAATAAATAAATAAAATCTTTAAAAAAAAAGAAATGGTTAAGATGGTGAAGTTTTAGGCTTTTTTTTTTACTGCAATAAAAAAATGTTTTTTATTTAACCCAGTATATTCAAAATATCTCCACATATCATTAATATGAAAATGACGGAGATATTTTACATTCTTTTTTACGTACTAAGCCTTCAAACTCGTGTGAACGGCCACTGCCAAGCACACCTCCGTTTGGAGTAGTTGCATCTTCAGTGCTCAGTACTCACCTGTGGCTTCCCTACCAGGCTCGTGCGGAGCTAGACCTCACCTGTCACCCCGACATGACAAACCTTACTAGTCAGATCCAAATAACTAAAAATATTTTGGGGGGGTAGGGTGGTGCATAGGGTCTTTTTCTTGCTACCAGACTTTTTTTTGAAATCTTCTTTGTCCTTCGTTGGCTCTACGAAAGACTGACGGGCAAGACCGAAACTCTGAACATCTCCTGAGTGTCTCCTCTTTGTCAGGCCCTCATTCGGATATTTCCAGGACATCGTGCCTCTCCTCAGAGGGCTCACCATCTAAAAGGTGGGTCAGACAATTGCCAGCTCCGAGAGGAGTACGCCAAGATGTGGAGGAGCACCAAGAACAACAACTCCTACCTATGAACTCTGACGTTCCAGGGAACAAAAACAAAGTTTAAGTCATCTGACACGTGCAAGTTGTTAATTAACTAGCTTTCACCCTATTTGCAACATGCACTAGCACATTCTGACCTTTCTCAACTCTTAGTTCCAACTGCAGTAAGCGTACCTTCAAAGTATGAATCTGTGCAGAATTCAGTACAATTTGTATTGAAAACACATACGGCATAAGCACACTCACCAGAACAGGCACTCAGAAACCTACACGTCCGTCAACGACTCTGACTAAAATAATCAGTTATTCACTAAGAGGGCATTTGTCAGGTTAATCCACCCAGGGGATAAGGAGACTAAAATTAGGTTGGTAAAAGTGAAAAGAACAACAACAAAAAAACGCACTGTTTCTCATGGAAAAGTATAGTATTGTTTGAACATATCCAGAAAAATAGGGGATATGGTGGAAAATATGAAGGCATTTCTAGTATAAACATCTACTTGATGGACAACCCAGACAAGAATTTACTTTCTCATTAGAACAAAGATGCAAGAACAGAACTACAAGAATCACTGCTATCTATCCCAACTCGCTGAGCAGAAACTATTCTGTGGGTGAGGGAGCAGAGCCCCGGGCGAAAACCTCTTTATAACCTCACATTTGTGTTGCCCTGGCTAAAACCAATCATAAAGGCTTCTTTGTGAAAAATGGATTTTGCAATAAATTATCAAAAGCTTCATTGAAGATCTTCATGGATATGGTTGAGTAAGGAACACTAAACATGACTAGAAAGAGAAGAGAGCCAATATCCATCGACTCAGCATATTTCAGTGGTCTTTAGGCATGCAACTATGAGAAGAATAACCAGGAACAAAAGTTAAAACTACAACGGCTGTCAATTTTATTCTACAGTTTAATAAAACTCATATCTGACTAACTCTTCTCCAGTCCCCCATTCAATCCCCACCCTAACCAACAAATCTCCCCAGAACTGAATACTGAAAACTTACCTTGGTGCACTAACTTCAGGCAAACTCCTTACACCTTATCATTTAATCCTGTGCATTAAAGTCTCAGTTATCACGCCAACCTACTGGAATGTAGTCACTACTATAAAGTTACACCTCGGGATCCATGACTTGACTTCACAGGTATAAACATAACTTTGCTTAATAACTTAGATTACGATCTCTAAAGCTTTACATCTGTCATCTTGAGTAACGGTGACTACCTTATAATAAGCTTGCTAAATAGTATGTCACCATACATACAAAAAAAAAAAAAATACGATGTCACCCACTATTCCTGATTAAAAAGAAAAGAGAAACTATGTCTGCGCATTAAGCCACCACCTGCAGAGGCAGATTCGTAGGTCTGCAGGGAAAAACTGTAAGGCTTCCAAAGGATCCTTAAAATACACAGGTTTTTAAATATATACACCTTAAAGCCCTGTTCCCTCACTGAGTAAGAAAGAATGCTATAGGTCTGTATACTCGGGAGTACTTTCAGTGGGCAGAAAAACATTTGCAAGCACCAACTTCTAAGGTTTAAATGAACTCAGGAGGGTAGTAATAACTAAAGAAATAGTGGCAATAAAACTTCGAGCTCCTTTCCCTAAGGAGGGATCCTAATAAAGCCTATCTCAGTTTTTTAGCAGAAGACACCTTGTCAACATGCATAGCTACTGGTGTTTCTACCATCCCTGCCTGCTATTTCCCAGGTATGCCCAACCTGACAAGTGACCAACCCTCTGAGGTTCTAACTCTGTAACATGGGGACAGACCCGCACCTCTATGAAGTTAAGAGACAGAGCCCCACAGTATCTGCAAATACAAGATTTGTCACTGTGTTCCAGCAGGCAAGTGTCTAGCCTGAGGACTCTGTTTTAGTTAGCCTTTGGCAAAAGTGTGAGCTACACTGTAAGGGAATCTATGCTGGATCCTTAAGGAAAAATGCTGCCACCCTATTTATATCTCATTAATGCAGGAAGGAAGAGCTTATCTGTCTAAATGCTAAGTACGACTCTGGTGAATCCCGACCAAGATATTTCCCATTAGTGGGGAAGAGTGATTTGAATTAACACGGACTTACTCCCTTACCAAGGTCACCAGAACTGAACACGCTCAAAGTCACATGCTGGGGGCTCAAGGGTCAAATCTAACCAGCAGATGTTTTTATATGGCTTGCACAGTGCTTTCAAAGTTCTAAATTAATTGTCAGTGTTGAAACATCTTTGATGCCGGAAGCTTTGGCACCAAAATCTGTACTCCTGGGTTATCTTGCACCGTACTATAGGAAAACTTACCACTCTGAGACCACAAAGCCACAGCTCGGGGGCAGTCCTAAAGTAGAAAGTGCAAATGTTCCCCAATCTGCCACAGTCCCCACCCAGGTCAGCTGCCTCACTGATTATACTGTCAGGTTTTCCTGGTTCAGACCCTAAAACTGTCTTTAATCCATGAAATAAAGCCCCACAATCTAATCTTTTTAGTACCATATCCAAAACCTCTGAGCAAACAAAAAATCAGCCCCAAAAAGAATTTGGGTAGAAAACAACCCATTTTTCTGGTTCTCTATTGGTACTGCCCTGATGAACCAGATCACTTTCTAAAAATGTCATTTTTGAAAATGATTAACTTGTCTCATCTTTCTTCAGACATCTGGTTATGTTTTTAAGCTATTTGCTGTATTTCACTGAGTCCCCTTCAAACACAGTGTCATTGATAAGTAAGTCTTAGTAGTAAGAACAACATATACGCTTAAACGATGGCAGGCAGCAGATATTCCAGCTTCACTACTCGACAGGCCTATACGAGGTACATTTTATTGCTGCCACAAAACTTGGTAATGTAAAAAAAATAATGCTGGTTTGATGTCTTATTTGATACATCCTCCATTCCCATCAAAACATGGACTAAATCAGTAAAAGGATTCTAAAAGGGAGTTTAGTTTAAATGCTACACACAGCCTTTAAACAGATATTCAAACCACCACACATTAACTACCTCTTACCCAGGCATTGCTTACCCATTGCACTGAGATAATGGTTGAAGGCCTGGCAAGGAGGACTTGGGGTTTGTGTTGATTTGTCACAACTCATGGGTGCCGGGCTCCTGTCTGTGTCAAAAGAGAAATACCCACTGGAGGATCGAGACAGCAGGGAGGATCTTCTCACAAAGATGAAAAGCGGGGATCTGGTAGCAAAAGGGCCTGGGCTGGCTGGTGGGGCCAGCGGGCCCTGAGGGCTGCCTTGGGGGCAGCGGTCCCCTTCGCCTTCAGGATTACCTTGCTGCTCTGTCTGTAGAGAGGTAGGGGCCCCAGGCCTGAGCTGAGGAGGCCTCTCAGCAGGCTGCAGTTGTCCACCTTCTCTGTCACACTCAGAACTTACATCTGAAGGTTGCTTTGCCATTTGGTCTTTTTTTCTGCAAGTAAAATAAAAACTAAGATTATCTTAAGCAAAATAATAATTAGAACAAATAATTAATTCAGCCAACTTTCGCTGATTCCTTCTCAATTTTTAGAATACCAAATACTTTAAAAATTAAGTCGTTAGTTCATATATTTCTCTGACGATCTTCCAAAGAAGAATAAAAACACAACTCAGATAAAAGTACCTCTATCTTTGCGTGGGGGGAGCTGAGGGGGTGGGACTAAGCTTCCTGCCACCAAACAAAACACAATTACAACGTCAGTGTGAAACTGGTGCTGTAACACACACACACACACACACACACACACACACACACACACGCAAAGTTTTTAGGAGAAGCATCTTGTTTTAAGTCTATTCACATGTGCTCTTTGCTCAGAGCCGACTTGCAGAAGTCGGAAACTCCCAGCGGGCTCTGACTTCCCGGGATCAGATACTGCGCTGGAGCACAGGAGCGGGCGCAGATGCAGCGATTGCAGGCGGCTGGCCGCGTTCCCCACTCCGGCCCCATTGTTCTGCCGAAAGTGCTGAGGGCAGCAAGTCTGGGGAAGGTTTGGCAAGGGCCGTCAGTCGTAGTAAGTGCGTCACAATAGAGTTTGTAACTCGGAGCGCGGCTCGGCCGGGCTCGGGTGCTCCCCGCCCGCGGTCCCTCCCGCTCACAGCCCGCGCGCCCCTCCTCCCGCAGGGGGCAGCGCGCCGCACCGAACCCGACAGAACTTCGGGATGCACCCACACTGTGAGATGAACACCTCCAAATGGGGGGGGTCCCCCAAAGCCGTCCCCGGGCGCCCCCTGCAAAGTCCCCAAGTAACTCCACAGGCTAGGCGATACCGGGGCGCGCGGCTCCTTCACCCCACTGACCCTCCCCTGTGAAGGCAATCAGGCCGAAACTCACGTCCGCCCCTTCCCTTCCGATCGTCGCGTCCGGGCCCGGGCCCGGGCCCCGCGGCGTCCTGCCCGCGTCCTTCGCCGACCCGGAGCCCCCTGACCGTCAGCACGAAGGGAGCGCAGGAGACAATACCCGGGACTCGCGTTCAGAGCCCCCGGGGCAGCGCAGAGCCGGCCACTGGCCGCCCGCCCGCCGCCGCGCTCCGCCGGGCAGCCGAGGGCCTCCGCGNTCCTCCCGCTCCTCCTCGCGCACTGCGCCCGCCGCCGCCGGCACCGCCGACCTCCCCGCGCCGCTGGCGCCGGGTGCCCGCGCTCCCAATTGGCCCGTGCGCGGTCGCTCCGCGCCACAGCCAATAGCCGCCGCCGGCGGAGGCGGCGCCTACGGGTCAGGCCGCCAAAGGCGAGGCGATTGTTGACAAACTCGCCTCCGAAGGCGGCCCCGGCTGCGACCGCGGCGGGAGTCTCGCGGACCCGAGCTGCCCCGGCTCCCCCTGCCCGCCCCGCCTCTGTCCCGGCCCGGACGCCGCGCGAGCCTTGGCGGCTCCCGCCGCCCCAAGTGGCCGGTCACCTGGAGACAAAGCAGGAGTCTCGCTCTCTCTGCCGTCCTCAGACTCCAATCCTTGCTGCTGGCCGCCGACCCCCGCCCAGGCCGACTGTGCAGAAGACCCCAAAGGCCGTCCCTTCCCTTAGCTGCAGCACCCACCTTCCTCCACCTTCCGCCACAGATTCTTCCCTTTTTCTCCCCGTGCGCCGCGGACACGGTCCAAATCTAAGCGGCCACCACTGGCCACGGGCACGCATATCTGCGCTCACCCGTGACGCCGCAGACAACGAACACATCCCCGCTCCCGTCCCCCGCGGCCGACGGGTCTTCCACTACTAGCACGAACACCGAGTAACAGGCCCCCGAGGGCACCGCACCGCCCGCCAGCACTGCGAGGGAGTCGGGGTGTCCGAGTGTCTACGACAGCCCGGCCCCACGGATGGAGCAGGTTCTGCTGCCCGAGGCTCGTCCACCGCGTGGCCCAGGCAGTCGGAGGAGGCCCTCGGTTTCTCGCTGTCTATGGATCGTGCGGTTGGTATCGTCTGCAGCGCACCCGCAGACCGGGCAGGGCCACCGACACCTCCGAGACAGCGAACTCAGCAGCTGCCCTGAAACCTCGGCCTGAATGGGTACAAGGAAAAGCCGAGTCTCGTCAGTTAAATAACCACCGCAGTTCCGCAAATCCTCCGCAACGGGCCCGAGCACCCGAGAAAAGCCAAGCCGCCAGAATAGCTCGTACCGCGCGGCCGCTACTTGGGGGTCTCCAGGACAGGGCGGCGAGACCTGCCGGCCGGCCGCGCACCCCAGTATCGCGGAGCGGGGTCGCAGCTCCCGGGACAGCGCATAGAGCACGCGTTCAATTTCCCAGCTGACCCTGAGAAGCTTCTCCACTCCCTCGCGCGGAATCCCGGCCCAAGCCGCACTTGGCCAAGTGCGGGTAGCGTTTGCACGGACGACCCCTCACCAAACTGGACTTGCGCGGGGAGGGAACCCAACCCGCCTGATCGTTGCCTCCCGCCCAGCGACAAGTGGGACGGGTACGTGCATCTCTTGCCTGCACGTGCTCGGGAAGGGAGCAGGAGGTGGAGCCGAAGTGGCTCCGGCGCTTGTCTTCCGTCCGCACTTAGCCCGCTCCCGGGGATTCGGAGGTATTTACCTTGCGTTTCTCAGTCCGAGAGTCAGAGTCAGACATTGGGGGGACGAGGGCCAGGGAAAGGGCGCCGAGGGGGTGGCGGCGGGAGCGGGGCGAAGCGAGCAGCCCGCGGCGATGCTGGCCGCAGTTGGGCTGGCGCGCGCAGGGTGACTGTGAGAATCCGGTGGCAGCGGTGGCAGCGGCGACGCAGGACGGAGCGCTTTCACAAGACCAAGACTTGGAGGCTGCGCCGAGCGAAGTGAAACCTGCACAGCCCCGCAGCTCAGCTCAGACTGGCGGCCGAGGGCTCTCACCCAATCACCGCGAGCTCCGCCCCCTCTAAGTCCCGCCCCGGCGCGCGGGCAAGCACGCCCCGCCCCGCCCCGCCGCGCCGCAGCCGCAGCCGCAGCCGCTGGCGCTTTCAGGCTCCAACAGGTAAAGGCGAGGGTGGCCCGGCCGGGTTCCCCCGCGCTTGCTGCCGGCCCTGCCCCAGCCGAGCGTGTTTACTGGAGTGACTACTGCTGCTGGTGGCTTGTGCGCACCCATCCGCCCCCCCCCCAAAGTGTACCCTTGCCTCTCCCACAGCCAGCAGGGTCCACTGCGTGCGCGTGGAACAGAGGGGGCGCTCCGGGCACACTGAACCAGGCAGGGCCGCCGCCGCCTGCGGAAAGCCTCCGGAGGCGCCCCTGAGCCCTTGATTGGCTTCGGGAATTTCTCAGCCGCTCTGGGGCAGGCGCGGGGACTGGGTTGATCCTCAAGAACGCACGGGTGCAAGGTTGGGCAGCGAGCCTCGGAGCTCTCTTCTCACCCACATACTGGGTGAGACCCCGATGTGCAGGGCTGCTCATCTTCCTCGCCTCACGCGGTAGTCTTAGGCGCCTGGCAGGGCCATCTAGCTTTTCTCCCGCGCCGGTTAGAGGCAGAGCCCTTAGTGGGGAGAGTGGAGAAAAAGGCAAGCAGTGGATCCCCGGAGGTGTATGTTCCGCAGCCCCTGTGCGAGGCAGGAAGGGACTGCGCGCAGAGCAGGTAAAATAGGGAAATGAAAAAAGAACTCGAAAAAAAATCCTTTTAAGAAAGAAAAAAAAAAAGACCCAGAGGAATCTCGGCCTTCAGGTGGGAGAGAGGATGGTACCTCCGCTGGGTCGGGATCCTAGAGATTGGTTAGGCTTTCAGAGAACAGCGCGGGAGGCGCGCTGAGGCCAATGAAGGCGGCGCTCATTGCGAGCGGTGTGGGTAGCGAAGTACCCCCAACCCCTTCTCCCTGCGCGCCCCACCCCCTTTCTCCTTGGTGCCCGCGGCCCCACTCCCACTTCTGCCCGGGGGACGGGTACTCCTCTGGGTCCGCACTCTCATCTGTTCTCCTAATGTGGGTCCTGAGTCCCCACCTTTACCCTTCCTGCGCTCCCCCGGCTAGGAGACAGCCGCGGCCCGGGAATCTGGGCAAGGTCGGTCGGGAGATGGAACATTCTGCTACGGGGGAGAGCTGGTTAGATAGAATAAAGAAACCCAATTTAAGGATCCCTTAATGCCCCCCCCAACGAAGAAGGAAGGGTCCTCAGTTGCAGAGGAGCAAATCAGCGAGGCGTTGTCTCGCTGCTGGCCACCTCGGTCAGTGTTTTACGCTTCGTAATCGGGTATGGAACGTCGGGAAGACAGCACAGCCCCTGGTTGAACAATTCTCAGCGCATCCTCTTGCGAGTCGGGAGCTAAGTGTATGAGGCCAGGGGTTCCTGGGGGTACTCAAGGACGCACGCCGGGTTCTTCCCCGGGATTTCGTTGCAGGAGGGAGAGGACAAGGGCGTGAACGCGGCGGAGTGGACGCAGAGGCCGGATTTCTACCCTCACGGTGGCTTGGAGCGGCTGCCCTCGACCTCAGGTGGCGGCCACGGGCGAACTCTAAGCCTTAGCCGCCCGGCGTAGCACCCGGGGCGGGGTGGAACAACAGAACTGCGCCGGCTGGGAGCCCCAAACCCGCCCGAGTGCTCCGAGCTCTCCGTGGGGTTGGGCGATGCAGACAGGGACAGGAAAAGAACCACGCAGAAGCAAGCCCTAGTAGTTGTCATCTGGTCCTGTACAGCTCCACCGCCCCCGCGTCGTCTGCTTTAGCGACCCTGTGAACACTTTAAAAAACAAAGGCGTCAGGGAAAGCAACCGTTTAAGCACTCTTATTTTGGGGCACAAGGAGGAGGTCGGTTCGGAGTCTTGCAACCTAGACTGTGCTGGGGGAGCTTGGCAGAGCTCTCCGCGCCAGATGACCTCTAGCCCTTCCCGCCCTCTCCAGCAGGGTCCGAGGTCCTCTGGAAACCGGGCCACAGCCCAGAAAAGGGGCAGTGTGGGAAGGGCAGGTGGGCGTTAGGTCTCTGCTCCGGTCCTGGATGTCGCCCTCGCGGACACGAGCAGAACTATGCTTGCTTCTGCCTCTGCCACGAGATGTGGAGAGGGAGTAAGGAAGGACGGCTGGGGCTGAGAGAAAGGAGCAAAAATGAAGTGGGGCAATCGGGATCTGATCTGAGAAATAGGATGGGAAATCTACGGCCCTTGCCCGGACCACAGGCGTTGCCGGTGTGGTCCTCTCCGAGTTCCAAAATGAACTTAATGCAGTGTACTGCCCTAGCCCGCCTCCCCATCCTCGGCAAGTAGCCCGAGCGCCTTCCCATCAATTAATGTCTTTATTAAACTTTATCTATGCTCCTCTAAAGAACAGATTACAATTTCATTTGGTAAAAATATTTTCCGCGCCTTGTCTTACGGTCCGGAAGCCGCCTGCCTGGGAGGGCAAGCCGGGGTTTGCGCTCTGCCGAGAGCGAAACTCCAGGCGCACACTCCCCTTTCCCAGTCTGTGCGTTCCTCTAAGACCCCTAGGGGGTCTGATTCACTGGAAAAGCATCTCTTGCTGAACTGAAACTTCGCCCGCGAGTGTTTGATTTTTATGATTTGATTTTTTGTTTTCCACGCAGCACCAATGTGTTTTCCAAAATCACTGTAAATCTGAGTCACCGCTGACAGCAGGAGACCTTTGGTGGCACCCGGGTGTGGGGCACGTTCGCAGGGGAGTGCAGTTTTCGGGAGATCCGGCGGAAGCAGGGATAGGTGGCTGACGGCCGGCGGGGTTACATAATAAAGCCCCGTGTTCCCGGCTGCCGCCTGGCTCTCTTTCCCAACGGCCCATAGCGCACCTCGCCAGCCTCAGTGGGAACTCTGCTTTGCTACCCAAATCCCCGAGGGCCGGGGCCCAGCGCATGCCATGCCGGCCTTGGCCCCAGTTCCAGGCGTCAGAAAAGCTTGTGTCGTGGCAGCAGCGAGCGAGCCACCACCCTTCGCACCACGCCCGCTATAACTTGGCTTCCAGCTTAGGCGGCTGAAAGCGCGCCCCTTCTTGGGGCTTGGGTTGCAGCGGTGCGGGGTAGAAGGCCCAGGCGGCCTGCGCATTGGTGATTCCTGCGATCGGTGCGTGGAGAGAGGTGTGTGGAATGTTAAAAGCAGAGATCACCCTCAGGGCATCATCCTTCACCGAGTCGCACAAATCCAGCAACTGCAAAACACAACGCAAAGTGACAGGTCAGATGTTGGCTCACTTACAGCGTGGGGTGCCATTGGCTTTGCGCCAACTCCCAAGCACCCCACAGGTAGCCACTGGGGAAACTAGTTTCCCTTGGATTTCCAGGGACTCAGGAGGCTGTAGAGGCCGTTGGTCATGAATAACCTTCACATAACTTATCATCTTAGAAATTCCTAAACTTGTGACACCTGTCTGGCAGAAGCCTGTTTCTTCCAAACAGGGTTGGGGGCCGGCTCCAAATTAGTTGGGAATCTCAGGACCAAGGTTTGAAAACGTACCAACATTCCCCTTGCCGGCCCTGCCCTCCCCTCTCCTCTGGTCCCCATCGGTTTCCTCCTCTCCACCTCTGGAGTGCCTGGGGTGCCACCCTCTGGCGTGCAGAGGCAACTGAACAGGAAGAGCATCAGACAGGTGAACCAGTGTTGACATGCCCCAGTTCTCTCCAGACCAGCGCCTTCCCACCTCTGGTTGGCAGCAGGCCACAGTTCCTGAAACGCACGCACAGTGGACCTGGGGATCCTGGGACCAAGCATTGGCACCTCTGTGCACCTTCCACCTGGCTGCTGCCGGAAATCAACCTGCAGTTAGAGAGAACACCAAGGAACCTGGCAGATACCCTCCTGTATTCTGATAACCATTGGAAGGCAGAGATAAGACATCTCAGCAGAAGGGCGGGGAAAAAGTAAGCTAGTGATTTTGGAGGAGCTGCATGGGGTGTATTTCAATTTCGTTTTCCATGGTTTAGGTGCCAGTGCATTTTTTTATTCCCAGGGAAAAAAAAAGCTACCAAAAATAATGGATTGTTTTTCTAAAACTCAACAAGGACAAGACAGAGGGACTGCTTTCCTTTCCCATAACTGGCTGCACACTTTATTTTTCAAGTTTTCAGCCAGCCATAAATTTCTTTCACTCACCGAATCACCTTAGCCCCCAGGTTTTCATGGTTTATTTTTGTGGTTTTAAAAACATCACTTACAACAGCCCCACCTTTGCTGCCCTCACAGTGGTCGTAATTATTGAACTACACCAAAACTGTAAAGAGCAAAGTTCCTTTAAAGTAGCCAAAAATGCCATTTCAGGTATTCAGAGACAATGGGGGGGGGCTCCTCAAAACAAGGGCTGGGGTAGGTTAGGAGAAGAGCATGAATTTTAATAGTCTAACAATACATCTTCCTCTAAATGTGCTCTATGACATCAGTGATTTCTAATGAAAACCTTCATTCTTTACATACTGTGGTTAAGCATCATAAAATCAGTAGTGAAAAGACTTTGATCATATTTGCAAGATGCACTATGATGAACTTTCACTGACCAAGATTTCAAAGTTTGTAATTAATACTCTTGACAAAACCCTGACTAATCTGTCAACTCTCAAGGCCTTTAACCACACACTTCAAAACCATGAGATGGTGTACAAGCCCTTAAACCTTCTCCATATTGTAATTTCATTATTCAAGATAACTTTCCCTTTAGGCTTGCATCATGAAACTCAACCAGTTTTGTCACATATTCAACAACGGCGGAGATTCAGTTATTTGAATGAGTGTTACATGGAAGAGAGTATGGGTTTGGTCTGTCCAAACACAGAATAAGCACCCAGGGATAGCAATTGCAGGAGGCAGATTTCTGTTCAGTATTTTTACAACTTCAAAAATAAGAACAAAGTAGATTTTTAAGAAGGATCCAGTGACAGAAGAAGAGGAGGGTCTCCTTACTTGTAAGTGTTCAGGGAGTGACCCCTTCAAATGACGCTCTAAAGAGGAATGATTCATGGAAGGGGAAGGCCGTGTGTTGACTGCTAAGACTCTTTGTAAGCCTAAACTTCTGATGCTGTCTCAAATCCTCCTTGCTTACTCCATTTGTCACAGGCTTCAACAGGCCGATTAGTGTCCAGATCCAAGGATCAGGCATCACTCCTTATACATAACAAGTTTGACTCTGATTCCAGGTATTCTCTCACCTCTGCCTGTGAGAATGGTCACTATTTTTATTGTCTTTCACTTATAAAGTACGTACTGGAGTCCTATCCTATGGTACAGATTGTGCTGGGCATGGGAGGTTTCGTGATGCACGCTGCGGACACAGGCCTCCTGTATCAGGGAGATGATGTTGAAGAATTTTAAAGACGTTTTACAAATAGGATCCTCTTACTACAAAATAAACTTAGGTAGCTACCATAGCATTTATTATTATATATACAGTATTATTTTTTTATTACCAGGGAGCCCCATAGGATGAAGCAAAGCACAGGCAGACCTCAGAGATATTGTAGGTTCAGTTCCGGACTGCGGCTATGAAGCAAATATTGCAATAAAACGAGTCAAAGGAGTTGTTTGGTTTGGTTTCCCAGTGCATACAGAAGTTATGTGTACACAACAGGGTAGTCTGTTAAACGTGTGTTGGCATTATGTCTCAAAAGCAATGTACATAAACTAATTAAACAATTGTTGCTAAAAAATGCTAACCATCATTTGAGCTTTCAGCTGGTCATACTCACTGATCACAGACCACCATAACAAATATAATAATGATGAAAAAATCTGAAATATTGCGAGAATTACCAAAATGTGACTCAGAGACACAAAGTGAGAAAATGCTGTTGGAAAAAATGGCATTGATGGACTTGCTTTGAGTTGTCACAAACCTTCAATTTGTAAAAAATGCAATATCTATGAAGCACAATAAAACAATGTATGCCTGTACTATTAAGTTTAGTTGTATTACCAGACACACACCCCCATAATATGAGCACAAAAGCGGCACATGTTGTAGCCCGCCCCTCGCCCTCCCACCCTATTCTGCCAGTTTGTGACCCAACTGCTGGACAAAGCATCCCAAGCCCACCCATCTCTTTACAAAGAAAACTCACCAGCTTTTGAGGAAACACCAATGAATAGGTGTCCTATAAAAATAAAAGAGCACAAATGAAGTTATAAATTCTTACAGAAAGATTTTAAAAGATGGACCCAAAGCATGGGCAGTATTGCTCTAAAAATAATAAGGACATAAGATCCACTAGAACTATCCAGGGAGCGGGATTTGAGAATATCTACTTGGAAGAAAGTGGACGCACTCAACACTTGGGGGACAGTGGGTGGACAGGTTAATATGTGGATTTTCGAGGGGAAATGTATAACATCAATTTGGCTTCCCCGCCCCCACACAGTTGCAGTAGGTTCTCTCTTTTTCTTTCCCTTTTTGACCATCTCTGCATTATCCTTATTCCAGTTGGGAGACGAGGCTGGTCTAGAATGGGCAGTACCTAAGCTTTACAGACTTCTCAACAAAACCTGTTTTTCCTTGTGTTGGTGTTAAATGTACAATAGGTGCTCCAGGTGCGAGGTGTCCAGTGAATCTGCAGCCACACCCCAGCTATTCCTAAGACCCTGTGCAGAAGGTTTTTCTGACTCCTCCCTTGTTCCCCACCTCGGTTTCCAGCACCAAGGGACCTCCTGCTGTTCTCTGTGTCAAATCCCTTACCCCAACTTGACATGTCCCTCAATTAGCCCCTTTCTTGCTTGGGCATTGTGGTGAGTCTTTTTCTCCATCTCTTGAATCTGGGCTGCCTAGTGACTGGTCTTGACCTGCCCCAGGTCTCACCAATGTGGAGAAAGTGGTGAGGTGGAGAGGTCGCCAATGTGGAAAAAGTGACCCTGTGTGAGTTCCAGAGCTTAGGTCACAAGATACCTTGCAATGTCCACTCTTGCTTCCTGGGACCCTGAGACCACTTGCTGTGCAGTCTAGCCCGCTGGAGGATGCCCAAGGCCATGTGGAGAAGGACCACGTGGTCAGCAGCCAGGCTTACTTCAGATATGTGAGTGAGGCCATCTAGGACCCCCTAGTCCTTTTGAACTCAAATGACTGCAACCCCAGGAGTGATCCTACCAAGCACTAGCCAAAGAATGACCCGGATTGCCTACCCACAGAATTGTAAGAAATAAACAATTGCGTTTTTATGCCACTAAGTTTTAGGCTGATATGTTATACAGCAATAGGTAACTAAAACAGGTATTCCTTTTAAAATTCAAATTGCCGTTCCCGAGCAGGGGGAAGGTCATTCCCGCTATACTTAGGGCCATCTTCCGCTATACTTCTACCCTCTTAATTATCTGAGGACAATTCTGCAGTTGCACAATTAAAACAGTTAACAGTGAGGTGTGGCTCACTGATAGGCTTCACTGAAAGAGAATTTCAGTTGTAGAAGAGCAGTTTATAAAGCCGATGACTGTCCAGTCGGTGGGGTATCTGGGAGAGAATTTGAATGGCAGGCTGGAAGTCTCACTGCAATCCACCATCCACCCCACTTTCCTAATCTGGTTTAGAAGGCACATCACCAGGACTTGCCTGATAACCACCTGTCATGCCTTCATCATCTCCACAAGGGGCTTTAGCTTCCAACAAAAATACTAAGTAACATCAAAGTGTCAAGGATGGGGGGAAAAGGCAGAAAATATTTGCAACTGGGGATTCCAAGTCTTGTAAATGTTTAGGTTCTTCTGCCCCATTAGAAGAGAGAAATGGATGGGGCCTGGTCAGACCTCACCAGAGTCAGCTGGAGTGATGGAATGGACTGGCATGTCTCTATCGTTTACTTCATGGGATTATAGTGTTTCCCTGCTCCCAGAGATTTCTTAAACAAGGATGCCCAACAGGGGTTCATCTCCAAGGCATGGAGACTGTCTACTATAAAGTGTGGGTTAGAGGGCCGACCTCAGAATTGGTTGGGAGGATGGAGTGAGGTAATTATGTGAAGGCCACACTGAAAGCTGCAAAAGGCAGCAAAATGGAGTTGTTGACTCTTGATCCCCCAAACACCATCATTAGGGCCTTTAAGGGCTTCCAGGGAACTCATATCCAGTAAGTTTCAACGTCATTTGGAGACTGAGTGTGACAGTATATGGAATCCAGCCATATACACAGATACATGACTTGCCACACCTATCCAAATGGATTTCTCTTTTTTATTCTAGGATGCCTACGGTGTTTCTTCTTTGAAACAGATTTAAAGGGTATCCTTAAAGAAGGTATACATCAACACATATGTCTTTCATCAGCTAGCAGGTGGGCTCCTCTTGTGACGTGATGGCAGTCTGAAAATGACAAGCTAGGGAATAGGTACAAAGATGTTTCTTATTGTGTGATTTGGCCCCTTTTATAGGTCTGAAACCTTTTATAATGATTGTATATGTGTGTGCGCATGTGTGTGTGAACGAAATATCACAATGTGTTGTTGCATTTCAGTGAATACCACCTTCTCTAGAAGGTTACTGAAAGTGTGAAATAAAATGAGTATCGGCGTCCATCCCTCAGGCACATGCTGACATCTTTCATTAAGAGAAAGGCTGATTTATTTTTGTTGTCTGTCTTTATCCTCCATGGGAAAGTCATGCACAATCCTCTACTCTGTTTATATACGAAAACTGTGGTGTGAGAACCCTTTCCAGTCTTGTTCTGTAGCCCCTGCTTCAGACCCTCACCAAGTTCTTTAGATTCCTGCCTCACATGATTACCTTCCTCGAGTATTGTTTTGATCTGATCATTTTTCTTCTGAAAAGCCCAGAATCACTTCCACTTGCTTCTCAGATTAAAGTACAATTATTGATTGTGAACTTGAGTCCTTTAACAGTACTTGATTTATTGTGTTCCCAAAACTAGTTTCCTCACCTACAGCCCAAGCACAGTCTGCCCCTTCTACTTGGGCCAACCAAATTTTTCTTGCTTTCCACTTGATGCTCTTCATTACCTTTAACTGAATCACCACCTTTGCCTTACTCCCTTATACGCGCTATAACTTAATTAGGACTCTTTCAAGCTTTCTGTTCTTGGATACAGACTGACTGCCTGAGCACAGCCTCCGTGAAATAGTTGCTGTGTTAGCTCAAAGAGCATGAACATGTCATTTAACTTTGCTCCAAGTCATGCACCTCCTAACTGGTACAACCAGGGTTTTAATATAGAGCTTTCTACTTCCACAGCCCCGTCTACCCATTCTACCTCCATCTCCTCACCTCCCTCTTCCCCACTGTTTCCGTCCCTGGAAGGTATAGGGTGTTGCAATGAGGAGATGCCTCTGCGCCTGTCCAAACGTGTGGCCCCTGATGTTCTTCCTAAGTCAGAACTGATATTCCATATGTGCCAAGTGTGGGGAACGTGGGTCTGGCCAGCCACACTAGCTCACATTCCACAGGCGGACTAGGGCAGCCGTGGGCAGCCCTGGGGGCCTCTAGGATCTCGCCACTAGAGGGAGTTGCTGAGGACGCTGGCTTCAGAGCCAGCTGCCACGACGCAAAAGGGCCAGCCTGATGACCTGGACGCTCTTCCTGAGAAGGGTAAGCCTAAAGGTCTCCAGAAACTATGCCTGGGCCAGTGAGGCTCAGGTACAAGGGTATTCGAGAAACAACAGACTCTGTTGCTGTGGAGGGAGGGCCGCTTGCTCCGCAGATTCTTCTTCAGGAAGTTGGATGCACTCTGCTGCACAGGTCCCCAGGCCCTCCCTTCTCCTCCGGACTGTAGCTTACGTCACCAAACACGACTCAAATCCCGTCACAAGAGCAACATGTCGACTGTCAAATAATGGTCAATGAAAATCACCACAATCGATGAATTCAGTCTTCAGCTACTACAGACTTCCAAATTCACGGAATTCACAGAGGTCGTGAACTCACTTCTCTCCTATCCATTCACTTTCCCTAAAGGATCGCCAGCCTCTGTAGACAAAGGGCCACAGTGGTAGGTCTGTATCAGCTAATGTGCCACCTGAGCCCCAAATGCCTGGCTAGTGGTAAATGTGAAGAAAAACATACCTGAAACACTCACATGGGGGCATAATAGCACCCTATGTGCTATGATTCGTGCTGTCTTAATTTACACATCAACCACTAGAAAGGGAAGCTCTGCTCTTGTACTGACCACTCACATCTCAAGGCAGCCAGACCGTAGTTCACTGGGCCTCCTGGCCCCAGGAACATGTACCTTCTCATGGTTTTCTCCACAGCCAACTTCCATTAGCAAGAAATGAAATTCTGTGGTTCTATTAAATAATCAGGACTCCAGCTTCATATTTTCTCTGAATCAATATAAATTATATTTTGATTAGTTCTTCAGCTAATAAAAATATTTATCATAAGGTGAAATGTTAGAATAGAGTAATTGCTTTCCTTACCAAACAAAAACAAAACACCTCATTTTGCCTAACCAAAGAGTTCATTTTGAGGCGAGACAAATGAACCTCCAAAATGTTCTTCCTATTGCAATGTTTTTCAACCAAAGAGTGCACAATCTTGTTATTTCCTAAATATTACTGACAAAGCCCATTTCAGTAAAGGCGTAGGACTTTGAACCCTGAACTTCCAAGCCGTGATACCTTTCTTATCTTTAAAATGTAAGGATTAAGTGAGTTTGGCACAAAACAAGTATTTACAAACATTATTATTATCATGTGTTCTTTAGTTAGTAAGAGAAACAATTTCTTTACAACTCTGGCATTTTCCATTATGAAGTCTGCTTAATCATCATCACCTAAAACAAGAATGCTGAGACAGAGACATCAACTTTAACCACTTAATAAGAACTTCTGACATTTATTCGTAGTGGTACTGATTCATAAGAGGAAAAGTTTTAAAAGAAGAAAAGTGCGTATAGCTTTCCCTTTAGAATACAGGAAACCATATAAAAGTATTGGCAATGGAATTAAAGTAACCACAATGCCGCTCTTGGTAGCATTTTCTACAAAGACATTTACATGAAACTAGAAAGAATATTAAATTAGGTGGTTATAATAAAGCTTCACTATTAGCTTCTCATCTTTTCATACAAAAGAATACGGTATTCTAATCAACTGATAGCTCAATGTTGTAAGTACAGACCCAAAGAAATGTGAGCATACCCAAGAAGGAATAATTTTCAGTCCAAAATTTTTTCAAGAAGCACAAGTACCACAAACTGCCAAAACTAAATGTACAGTAAGAATCTAAGTTATTGGGGCGCCTGGGTGGCTCAATCGTTAAGCGTCTGCCTTCGGCTCAGGGCGTGATCCCGGCTTTATGGGATTGAGCCCCACATCAGGCTCCTCTGCTGGGAGCCTGCTTCTTCCTCTCCTACTCCCCCTGCTTGTGGTCCCTCTCTCTCTGGCTGTCTCTCTCTGTCAAATAAATAAATAAAATCTTTTAAAAAAAAAGAATCTAAGTTATTATGGTCTGTGGCAGTCAGTTCTGGAATTTTGAATTTCATGGACCCAAGCAATTTAAAAAGTACTTTGGAAGGACTTCTACTTCTAGTTAGGATGTAGAAAGATTAAAGAGAACTTTGCTCCCATAGTAACAATCAGAAGTTGAACCCAATGGAGAATCGAAGATTTTTTTTATTATAATAATATTTTTTTTATTATATTATGTTAGTCACCATACAGTACATCCCTGGTTTCTGATGTAAAGTTTGATGATTCATTAGTTGCGTATAACACGCAGTGCACCATGCAATACGTGCCCTCCTTACTACCCATCACCAGCCTATCCCATTCCCCCACCCCCCTCCCCTCTGAAGCCCTCAGTTTGTTTCTCATAGTCCATAGTCTCTCATGTTTCATTCCCCCTTCTGATTACCCCCCCCTTTCTTTATCCCTTTCTTCCCCTACTGATCTTCCTAGTTCTTATGTTCCATAGATGAGAGAAACCATGTAATAATTGTCTTTCTCTGCTTGACTTATTTCACTTAGCATTATCTCCTCCAGTGCTGTGGAGAATCGAAGATTATCTGTAGTCTAACATCCTCCCAGCTCAACTGCTGACAGGACAAAGAAGGCACTATGGGGCTGAGGATGGGGGTCGGACTAGGCACAATGACCTTGGTCTAATTAAAGCAGCTCTGTTCAACTTTACTCTTGGTGGAATCTTAATAAAAAATATAGATTGAAAAGAAAAGAAATAAATTTTTTATTCTTAGATGTCACGATTGAGTACTTAGAAAATTTCCGGGAATCTATAAATAAAATACTTGAACTATTAGGTGAGTTAGTGAGCTTATGTATACAAGGCAATGTACAAAAATTAATTGTGTTTGTATTAAACATGGAACATACATATAGAAAATTAAAATTTAAAATGTATCATTTGTGATAGCTTTAAAAAATTAAAAAACACTTTGTGATAAATGTAATGAAATCTGCTCAAGAACTCTATTACTGAAAATGACAAAACACTGCTGGAAGGAATTAAATACATGAAGAGATATACCATATTCATGGATTATTAAAATATCAATTCTCTGCAAACTGATACATAGATTTAACGCAATCACAATCAAAATCCTAACTGCTCCTTTTTTTATCCCATGAAATTCACAAGCAAATTCTAAAATATGTATGGAAATACACAGCTCTCAGAATAATAAAAACAGTTTTGAAAAGGGATAAAAAATCCGGAGGCCTTACATTTTCTGGTGTAAAATTTACTATAATAATCAAGACAGAATTAGCAAAATAGGAGACAGATACATTAGTGGAATAGAATAGGGAGCCCAGAAACAGACCCACACTTACATAGTCAATTTTTTCTTAATATAGAGGCAAAATATTTCCATGGATAAAGAATTATCTTTTTAACAAATGTTGCTTGAACACCTGGATAACTATATAAAAAGCAATGAACCTTAACCCCTACCTCTTACTACACACAGAAATTTATTTGAGATAGGACATAGACTGAAATGTAAAGGTAAAAATCACATATCTTCCAGAAGAAAGCATGAGAGAATATCTTTGCAACCTTGGGTTAGGCTAAGATTTCTTAGACAAGGCCCAAGGACAGTAACAAAAAATTTTAAGTTGATAATTTTTTTCATCACACTTAAAACCCTCAGCTTCTTAAAAGATACTATTAAGAAAATGAAGGGGCACCTGGGTGGCTCAGTTGGTTAAGCATCTGCCTTCCACTCAGGTCATGATCCTGGGGTCCTAGGATTGCGTGCATCAGTCTCCCTGCTCAGTGAGGAGTCTGTCTCCCTCTCCCTCTCCCCCTACCCCCCAACTTGTGCTCTCTCCTTCAAATAAATAAAATTTTTTAAAAAAAGAAACTGAATAGGCACAGACTGGGGAAAATCCAAGTACCTGTATGTAGAATGTGTAAGTCTTATAACTCAAAATTTAAAACAACAATAATAGCGCACAGTTTAAAAATGGGCAAAAGACTAAGACATAGGAATAACCAATAAGCAACTTGAAAGGTGCCCAACACCATTAAATGCCAGGAAAATGAAAATTAATACACAATGAGATATTACTATGCACCCACTAGAACAGATAAAATTTAAAAGGCTGACAACACAAAATGTTGGTGAGGGTATGGAAAAATGGGATCCTCATATGCTGCTGGCAGGGATATAAAATGATACAACTGGGGCAGCCGGGTAGCTCAGTCAAATGTCTGACTCTTGATTTCAGCTCAGGTCATGATCTCAGGGTTGTGAGATGAGCCCCATATTAAGCTCCATGCTCAGCGGGAGTCTGTGAGATTTCCTCTCTCTCTCTCCCTCTGCCCATCACCCTGAAATGCATGCGCTTTCTCTAAAATAGATAAATAAATCTTTAAAACGTGATATGACCACTTTTAGAGAACTGTTTATGGTAGTTTCTTAGACAGTTAAATAAATGTCTTCCATACCACCTTTTAATCGTACTTCTAAGTATTTACCAAAAGAAATGAAAAAAAATGTAAAAAAAAGTCATACAAAAATAATCCTGACAATTTTATTTATAACACCGATCCACGATATCATAAATGTCTATCAACAGGAGAATAAACAATTTTTTAGCACAAACTTTCCTAATGAAAGAAAAAAATTAAAAGTTAGTCAAAGTCTTCAGATATTTTTTCTTCCCACAGTGCATGTAAATAAGACATTGTACCTTAATACCCATGGAACGATGCAGCTGAGGTCAGCTGGAAGTAACAAGGTCAATTCCTCAAGACTGACATAGCAGAGGCCGAGAGAGATCAACACTTGGGAAGCAGAAGGGGTTGGGAAGGGTGTCTGCAACGAAATACCACTCGGAAAAAAAGAGGGAAAGAATGAACTACTGAACATCTCACAAACATCACACCGAGCAAAAGGAGAGTCTATCTGCTTCCCTCCTGTGAAGCTCTAGAGCAGGCAAACTGAGCTGTACTGACAAAGTCAGAACCCGGGGGGGTGGCGGGAGGAGAGGGATCGATGGAAGCAGGGCTAAGGGAAACTTCTTGGGTGATGGGGTGTACATTCTGCAATCTACCATTTGATTTGTCAAAACTCACTGAACTGTACCACTAAGATTTGTGTACTTCAATGTATGTGAAGTAGATCTCAATTTTTTTAAATTAAGAGAAAAGAAAAGTAAAAACAGTGTGGGGAGAAGCAACATGTAATTGCCAACATTTTTTTGTGTACAAGTAAGGATATTTAAAAAAATGGACCACTATCACTATTTTACTTAAATGGTAATATTCAGCACCTAAAAAAGGAGGAGGAACGTAATAACATTTTTAATGAAAAATTATTTTTCATTATGAAAAACTCAATATATTTTATTTTCTTCATTTTGCCTTAGATAGGTTCACTCTTTTCTTGGGAAAATTCCTTGCTTGGGTTTATAGGAATCAGGATTGTATGGTTCTCAGTCCAACAAGGACTGGAAAGGATCCTCCAGATAAAGTCAAGTATTGTCGCTGGATGAAACAGTTGCAGGCAGACTCTTCAGCATGAGAACAGAGGGACTAGGGATGGTTCAAGTGAAAAAGGACTCGACAAATTGAAGATCCAAGGAGGCCACCAATCTGAGTTCAAATGAACTCAGGAAGCTCTCCAGAAAGCATTCCTATCAGTTACCATTTTTTCTTCTCAAAAATCAGTCAAAGCTCACTTCCAGGAGGATGGATACACATTTCCCTATTCTCCCACTAAGCTCAACGGAAAACCCTGGACATTATATATATATATATATATATATAATATATATATATATATAAAACATAAGATGACTCTGAAAGATGAGGAGAAGACAGACTGTTTAGGGACACTGGGAGTTGAGGAATGACACAGTGGCGAATTCTCCGGGTTTCCTTTTTACCTCATATATCCCACACTCAGAGCTAAAGAAGCTGGAAACCCAGGAACATCAACAAAGGCATACAAAAATCCCAACAAAAGATGCTCTCTCCAGTCAAAAGGGGCAGCCACGCAAGACAGAAAACTTTTAGACAATAACCACCCTACTCCAGCCAAACACCACAGAAAACCTGTGGCTCCACCACCCATGTCTCTCAAGGCTGATTGGCAAGTTTAGTCTTTTAATCTTCTTGCCAGGCTGTAATGAGCTGTCTGCCATCATGTCAGTGAAGACCACATGGGGAACCTGGACTTCCACCTTTACCTGGCAGTAGAGATGCACTCCTTCCTCTTCCAGACGGAGCACTGTAGAGGAGGTCTAGTGAGAGGAAGGACTTAACCATCACGTGGTGATAGCAAAGACAGTACCAGTGTTAATGGAGGCCATGTGGGGAGCATCAGTGAGGCTCCCCTACCCCTCACCACCAGGAAGGTGTCAGTGGAGGCCTAGTTGGCAACCAAAACTTCTGCCCTCACCCAGCAGGTACAAGGAGGACCCCTTGGATCAGCAGAGGTTGAGTGGAGAATTGACTTCTGACCCTACAGGGCAGTCACGAGGTGGTATACTCCTTTTCTCCCCCTGGAGCATCGGATTGAAAACAGAGGCTTAAATAAAATCCAAAGTTTCATAATTTAATATCCCAAATGTTTAGGTTCCAATAAAAGTCAACTAAAGAAAAAGACAATTGATAGGTGCCAACATGAGATGACAGAAATGCCAGAATTAAATTAAATTAATTAAAGCAACCATCATAAAAATGCTTCAACAATGGAAAAAAATAGAAAAATCTCAGCAAAGAAATAGGAGATATAAAAAAACAAATAGAAATGTGAGGACTGAAAAATACAATGACCAACACAAAAGTTCAGTGGATAGTCTCAACAGCAGAATGTAAGAAACAGAGGAAAGAACCGGAAAACTGGAAAACAGAACAATAAAAATTACTGACTCTGAACAATGGAGAGAAAATAGACTGAAGAAAAACAACAACAAAAACAACAACAGAGGCTCAGGGACCTGTGTGATTGGAACAAAAGACCTAACTTAAGTGTCATTAAAGTTCTAGAAGGAGAAGAGAAAGAGCAGGACTAAAAACCACTTGAGGAAATGACCAAAAAACCCTATTTTGCCCAAAAGACATAAACTAACAAATTCAAAAAGCTGAGCAAACCTCACCCAGGATAAACCCAAAGGAATTCACATTGACACATCATAGATAAACTTTTGAAAACTAAAAACCCAAACCTCCAAAAAATCTTGAAAGCAGAGAGAAATAACACACTTTACTTATAAGGGAAAAAACAATTTGAATGACAATGGATTTTCATTATAAACCGTGAAAGCTGAAATGCTTTCAGGTGCTGAAAGAAAAGAACCCTCATCCCAGAATCCTATATCCAGCGAAATAGTGTTCCGATTTTCAGATGACATGTTTGTCTATGTAGAAAATTTCAAGGTTGGGCACCTCTCTGTTAAGCTTCTGACTCTTGAGTTTCAGCTCAGGTCGTGATCCTCAGGGTCATGAGATGGAACCCCATGTTGGGCTCTGGGCTCAGCATGGAGTCTGCTTGAGATTCTCTTTCCCTCTCCTTCTGCCCCTCCCACTTGTGCATGCTCTCTCCCTCTCAAATAAATAAATCTTTAAAAAAGAGAAAATTCCAAGGAATTTGCAAGAACTAGAATTAATAAGCAAGTTCAACAAGATTGTAGGATATAAGATCAATATATAAAAATCAATTGTGTTTCCAAATACTAGTGATGGACACGTGGACACTTAAAATCAAATATGCAATACCATTTAGAAATATGCACAACTGATTCTAGATGAAGATTTTAAAGCGATTCAGTGGAGGAAAGATAACCTTTCAACAAACTATTTATTACTGGAGCAATTGGACATTTTTGACCAAAAAAAAATGGATCTCAACCGAAGTCTTCTACCTTATGCAAAAATTGACTCAAAATGGATCGTGGACTGAATTGTACAATGCAGAAGTAAAAAACACTTAGGAAAGCTTATAGAATGAAGTCTTCAGGACCTAGGGATAGGTGAAAAGTTCTGAGATACGGCATCAAAAGTACAAAGGAAAACTGATAAACTGGATTTCATCAAAATTAAGAACTTTTACTCTGGAGAAAGGCCATGTTAAGAAGATGGAAGGACAGGCCAGGCAGAAATATTTACAAGCTATGACAAAGGACTAGTATCTAGAATATATAAAGAACTCTAAAAACTCAACAGTTAAAAAAAAAAAAAAAAACCCCAAACAATCCAATTAGAATATGGGCAAAAGATGCCAAAACAGACATTTCAATATGGAGGATATACAAATGGCACATATACGCATGAAAAAGTATTCAACATCATTACCCATTAGGGAAATGCAATTTAAAACCACAATTAAATAATATTACTGCATACCTATCAGAGCAGCTAAAATAGAAAAGAGTGACACCACCAAATGCTGGTGAGGACATGAAGAAACTGAATCACTCCTACATTGCCGGTGGAAATGTAATGTTACAGACACTTTGAAAAACAGTTTTGGCAATTTCTTTTTTTAAAAAAAATCAACATGTACCCACCATTTGACCCAGCAAATGCATTCTGGGGTATTCACTCTAGAGAAATTAAAACCTATATTCATACCAAAACTTATACACGAATGTTTCTAGCAGCTTTATTCCTAATGGTCAAAACTGAAAGAAGGGGCGTCTGGGTAGCACAGTTGTTGGGCGGCTGCCTTAGGCTCAGGGCGTGATCCTGGCATTCCGGGATCGAGTCCCACATCGGGCTCCTCCGCTGGGAGCCTGCTTCTTCCTCTCCCACTCCCCCTGCTGTGTTCCCTCTCTCGCTGGCTGTCTCTCTGTCACATAAATAAATAAAATCTTTAAAAAAAAACTGAAAGAAGACCAGATATCTTTCAATGAATGAATGGTTTAACAAACTGTGCTACATTCACTCCACGGAGTAGTACTTTGCAATAAAAAGAAACAGACCACTGACACATGCAACAACTTGGCTGGATTTCTAGGAAATTATCCTGGGTGGAAAAAGCCAGAACCAAAAGGTTGCATATTTTGTGATCCCATTTACACAACATCTTGGAATGACAAAATTATAGAAATGGAGAACATTTTCATGTTTGCTAAGGATTATAAGGGAGGCAAGGGAAGGAAAGAGGGCGTGGCTATAAAATAGCCACAGGAGGAACCTCTGTGGTGATGAAAAAGCTCCGTATATTTACTGTATCCATGTCAAAATCCTGGTGTGATATTGTAATATGGTTCTGCAGCTGATACCATTGGGGGAAACTAGGTAAAAGGATAGGACATCTCTCTGTATTATTTCCTACAAGTGCATGAGGATCTATGATTCTCTTAAAATAAAAAGCTTAATTAACCTCCTCCACCATAACGTAAAT
Organism: Ailuropoda melanoleuca; assembly: GCF_002007445.2. Taxonomy (NCBI): domain Eukaryota; kingdom Metazoa; phylum Chordata; class Mammalia; order Carnivora; family Ursidae; genus Ailuropoda; species Ailuropoda melanoleuca. Next base: position 108,846,148 of record NC_048221.1, read on the forward strand.
TTCAGATTAGGTTTTAACAAAAGGTTTTATATAAGCACAGCAGGAGATTCTTTCTTTTTATTCTTTTTGGTTGGAGCATAATGTACATGCAGAGATACAAATAATGAGTATGTTCTAGCTTGCTGAATTAACACAAAACAAACATACTCATGTAACCATCATCCAGATTAAGGAACAGATCACCTGCATCCCAAAAGACCCTGCAAAAAGTTACACACTTGAGCTGGATATTTTTCTTACACTGTCTCAGCAATAGCCAGTTTGGTTATAGAATCAATGCCTGGTAGCTCTGTGATGTAAATGACCAGCTATCCAGGGGAGGAGCCTACAGAAGGGCTTTGGTTTTCTACACACCCACGGGTTCTCACAAGTGAGTCCTGTCCATTGTCTATGCTTTAAAATGGGGCCACCCTGACTTACTGTCTTTGTATAGTTACTAAGTACCAAGTGCTCTGAGCTCCCCAGAAGACAGAAGAAGTAGAGAAGCCAGAGCAGTATCTAGCCTCTAAAATCAAAGGAAAAATGTGACTTAGCATCAGAAAAATGAAACGCAACTAAAAACACATTTTATTTTGTAAAAAAAATATTCATTTCTAGCTGGAATATTAATTTCTACCAAAATGGTTATAGTAGGGATCATTCCTGTTTTAAGTTCAGTAATTCATTTAAAATTTATTATTATGGGAATCATAATAAAACCCACATTGTCCTTAACTGCACCAGGGTCTGCTCTAGTCTGTTGAGAACACAGCTCAATTCCATCTCCTGAAAGGTCTTTTTGGTGTAACACAGCTACTTTTAGGAACAAATTTCACCAGTGAAAAATTCTTGCTGTGCATCCTGGGGTAAGGGGATGAACCCAGAGAATTTCATGGAGGATGCCCCAGTTACCCTGCATTTCAAGGATCACCCCAGATTAAAGCAGCTGCCAGAAGAGCTCAGAGGCTGGAGCTCAGCAAAATAAGTTGTTCTCTTCTGTGGTTCTAACAAGTTATCCTTGAATGAAGGAAAGAAATGGAATGATCCCAGTGCCTTCTCCAGATAAACAAAGCTGTACTATGGGGCAAAGCATGAGGGTTGACCAGGTGGTTGCCATGAGGAAACCAGGATGCTAGGAGTGGTGACCTCAGGGTCTCTGGCCAAATGGAAGAAATCAAATCCCACTTATATTTTCTTAACCTCAGTTGAGTGGCCTACATTTATAGGTTCAACAACATGTTTTATGCTGCTGAAGAACAGGCTTGGCCAGGGATAAAGGGGAGGGGGAAGGGAAAAGAGATTTCCTACTTTCTTAGTGGCACTCTGTTGGTACTGCTATTTTTTCCTCTCTCCCTGTTTGAGTTCTTGGGTCTGGAAAGAGAAGGTGGACCAGGATGTATTCATATTCTAGTTGGCCCCTACTGTCTCCTGGAGGTGAACCAGGGGGTCCTACGGAAGTGAAAGGAAGTTAAAACCAGTCTGGGGATGCTTAGGAATCTACAAAGACTTTAAAATTTGACTCAGTTGCATTCCCTGTATGACAATCATTTCATAATACCCCAGCTTCTTGACCAAAGCCACCAAACAGGAGATGGCCCTCCTCACCCTGATAGAATCGGTGCTTGGGGTTGCACTCCACACTAGCTTCTCCACTCAGCCTAAAGGACACAACCAAGTGTCATAACCTCATCATTTGCTTACTGTAGCCAAGTCAGATGGGCCTTGCTGGGTGGGTGGGATAGGGTGAGGGAACCAAAGATTCCTTCTCAAATCCTTACAGGAAAAGCAAGAGTCTGTGGGTAATAAATGAGGCCAAGGAACTGAGAAACCCAAACTCCCTTTCCTGGTCCAAGTGCGTTGTTAACATCCTGTGCCTAAAACCCCAGTTCACGTTGCATTTGACTCTGGTATCTGAGCATCTTAAGTTGCCTTGATCCAGGTGGTTTGGCAAAAGGGAAACAGAAGAATAAGATATCTGAGTGTCCATTAAAAAGCAACCTTTAACAGAAGCAGCACAGAAAGCAGCCCTACTGCATCTGTAGGAGGTGAAGGGCACGTATACTGTTTCTAAGCCTCAAGAGTACAGGTAGGATGTACATGTTTTTGAAGTTGAGATCTGAGGAGAAGGACTAACATACGAACACCATCTTTCCAGCTTGGAACTCCTCCCTAAGTTTTCTTCCTGTTTTGCTTCTTCTAACAAGCCTTTTGGCCACGAGGCAATGACTGAATTTATATTCTACACTTAGTTCAAATGGCAAATGAGCCTGACCCATCTTCTAAATTCCAAGGGGCCAAGTAGCGCCTTGGCTTTTGGGGTCTGCTGTCTGCCATGCTTCGCACATTCTTAGTCCAAGCCACATTTCCTAAGAATAAATCAATGTGTCACTGAAATCAATGTGGTACATCTGAACTACTTGAATGACCCATTAATCCATGGGCTTGAACGTTCTTCCCCCTTGATGATTCAACCATTTGACTGGCTAAACTGATACTAAAACCCAAACCTTAGTGGGTGTTATAGGCTTGAACAGATAAAGCTAAGAGGTCACTTGCCATCAACAGTCTCCCCATGGCTTCCTTGCTGCCATGGGTCCCTGAGCAGCTGTCCCTCAGGGAGAGAAAGGTGGGTTCCTTTCAGTGGAGCATACAAAGGCTACCGGGGGTTGGGTCTGTTCCTGGGTCCATTTGCTGGCCAGGGTATAGAGGACTGAGACTTGTCCTGGTGAATCTGGGCTTCACCCTAGCACATCAGTGGGCACACTAAAATGAAAACAGTCTTCAAGGCATGGGAGAACGACTCAGATGGACCGAGGTGCTAGGCATCTGTTGCTGCAGCAGAAACTGTGCACTTAGGAAGAAACTGACAGGTCATGACTCAAATAGGACATTAAGGCAACATTAGGGTGTAATATGATCAAATACTGGAGAGGGGTGTCAAGATTGCTTGGACATGGTCATGATTAGTATTTATTTTCTCTCCTCCTGAATGAATTTTTGGTTTTTCACATTGTTACTCTTACAGGCAATCTCCCATAACCTCTGGAAGGTACAAAGTGTGGCCTTCCTTACCTCTGGGTTGGGTTATGCAGTCCTCCCTGACCTCCCTGCAGATCCTTTATAATATGCTTTCTCACGTGGTTCCATTATTTGGGCTTGGGGCAGGAAATAGAACCTGATTCAACATTTTGGTGAGTATTATTTTCACCACACTGAATAGGGTCTTTTTTGATCTGCAACCCACAGCTGGGCTGTGGTTCTCTCAACACACATAAACTTTAAAGCTTCCCCCTGTGTTGATTTCTTGGCGTGAGCTGACCACATGTCTACATACTTGCTTCTTCTTTGTATGTCACCGAGAGTCACTGTTCCAGTGCTGGTGGGCCCTGACAGAGCAGGACAGCTGGGCCCAGGAGTTCAACACTTCAATGAGAAAAATGAGGCTACTCTATCTAAAACTGAAATTTACTTTAAGGGCTGGAATAAAAAGTAGAAGATTCAAGGCCCTTTGCAATAAAGTACATTATTTTAAGAGGCTGAAATTTTAGTTTTGTTTTGTCTTTTTTTTTTTTAAGCAAAATGAAGCTGGTTTTAATGGAGACACACAATTATTAACTGTTAGCTTATTTTGAAAGGCTTGCCTTCTTAAAATGAGCCTTGGCTGATTGTTACTCCCTCATGCTGATAATTATCTGAAGCAAAATAAATACAAATGTCTAGGTTAATGAAAAATGAAACAAGATAATGCCGGGACACTAAATTTTCCAAGAACAAAGCACACAATTGTGCAATTGTTCTTTCTGTACCCCTGCAAAAAGTACCTAATGAAAAGGGAACAGAAATCTTTTACTTAGGGGCCTTGTTACAATGGAGCCCTGGGGGCACTGCCATGGGACTGCCTTTGAGCCAAGGCCCTACCTACTTTGAGGGCATAAAGGTGGAGCCGATTCATCCTACAATTCAGGCCTGGGAACCTGAGAACAGCAGTGTTCTAGAGCCCAAAGCCTCACCTTTACCACTCCTTAAATCAGCAACCAATCAGCCTTAGACTCCCAATCCATCAAGTGGATTAATAGCTATTCACACTAACGGGGGGAGGGGGGGGCTTGTGGGGATTACACAGGATAATGAATGTGGATGAGCTCTGTCAACAGTCAAGCTCCAGACAAAAGAGAGGAGCTAGTTATCCCAGCTAGGAAGGGCTGTAGGGGAGAGGCTGGAGTTTAAAAAGAAAACAAACCCCGACCCAACCCCCATTCCTGTGGGCTTCAGTTGGACAACAGGACACTTGTGCTGCCTTTGCAATATGTGGATGGATTTTACTCCCTCTAGGACATCAGGCAGACCTCTGTGAAGCTTTCGAACTCAGGTCTTGTAGTGTTCCATGCAGACAAGCAGGATGTTGCTTATCCATCTCCATTTGGGATTAGGAGTTCCGGTTTCCACGCTCAGCTAGAGTCTTGGGCAGTTGTTTAATTATGAGAATGAAATTAAATTTGTTTTCTTTTAGCATAAATATATGCATTGCTAATTATTATTAGCCTAGAGTTTCAGCATAACTCCTGGGTGTTCTGCAGTTTTATTATTTACAATCCGCCCAGGCTGATTACTACTCCCTGATGCTTTCTTTTTCTTAATAAACTTTTTATTTTGGAATACTTCTAGATATATGGAAAAGTCCCAAAGATAATATACAGAGTTCCCATACATCCTTCACCCAGTTTCTTCTAATTATTCTCTTAACACCTAACATAACTATGGTCCATTGTAAAAACTAAGAAGTCGATATTGGTACATTAAGATTAACACACTATAGATTTATTCAGATTTCACCAGTTTTTCTACTAATGTCCTTTTTCTCTTCCAGGACTCAATCCAGCACACCACACTGCATTTAGTCATCATGTCTCCTAGTCTCCTCTGGTCTGGGTTTATTTCTTAGTTTTTCCTTGTGTTTCATGCACTGGCAGCTTGAGGAAGGCTGCATAGGTCTTATGTAGTCCGTCCCTCCATCTGGTTCAGTCTGACTTTTTTTTCCCTCAGCGTTGGATTGGGGTTATGGATTTGGGGGAAGAGCGAAGTGCTCTTCTCACCATACCATATCACAAGTGAATGTCATCAACACAACTTATTACTGGTGATATTCACCTTATGCACTTGGTTAAGGTGGGACCTGCCAGATTGCTCTACTGTAAAGTAACTGTTTTCCCTTTCAATGCTCTGTTCTTTAAAATAAAAGAAAATCACCGAGTCCAACCCACACGGGAAGGGAAGGGGGAAGGGGGAAGAATCTACATACATTAGTAAGAAAGACTGGTCTCTTTTACCCCATTTATGGATCTGTTTAATCATTTATTTATATCATTATAGACTTCTGTTTAATTATTTTATACTTTGGGTTATAATCCAATGCTACATTATTTATTTTGTTGCTCAGATTGTTCCAGCTTTGGCCATTAGGAGCTCTTTCTCTTAGCTCCTTCCAGTGTCCCTTTGGCATAACCCCAGAATCGTGGGCTATTTTGTTTTTGGTTTTGTTTGGAGCACTTTCTCACTTTCTAGCACTGAAAGATGTCCCAGGCTCACCTTATATATTCATTGCCCCAGTCCTAAAATCAACCATTTCTCCAAGAACTCTGCTTCCTTTTAATGGAAAATGGTATTAGAAACCAAGAAGTGGACACTGGGTGTACTTGTAGTTACTAGCTAATGTTGATTTTTTTTTTTTTAAGATTTTATTTATTTATTCGACAGAGATAGAGACAGCCAGCGAGAGAGGGAACACAAGCAGGGGGGAGTGGGAGAGGAAGAAGCAGGCTCATAGCGGAAGAGCCTGATGTGGGGCTCGATCCCATAACGCCGGGATCATGCCCTGAGCCGAAGGCAGACGCTTAACCGCTGTGCCACCCAGGCGCCCCTAATGTTGATTTTTATACAAATAAAATAAATGAAAATGTTTACAGTCAGAGAAATATGGGTTTTCACTAGCTGTGTTACATTGGGCAGTTATTTTGCCATGTTGGGTTTCCATTTCCTCATCTACATGTAAGGATAATGAAAATGACGTAAAGGGCTGTTGTGGGGTCAAGCGGTGTAACATTGAAGGAACTTCCTGTTTCTGATACTAAAGAGCTAGATTTTTTTCCCCAACTATTCTGCTGAAAACAACCGAAATTCTTAGAGAAAATATAGGCATCCTCCTCAAAGTACCAATGATCTGGCAAAATAATAATGGCAAAAATTATGGGAAAGCAGGAACCAAAGAAAATAAACAAGAAAGTTGCATTTACCCTGAAAGCAAAGCCATTTCCAGCAATTTTGAATTTTCACTTTGACAGCTTCATGGTGGCTGGGGTGGCAGTAGGAGTGATGACAGTCAAAACCAGGGCCAGCACTAGGCAAGAAATTTAATAGAGACCCTTGCTACAATAAGCTGGATACCAAACAGCTATGACCTTGGGGGAGGGTGAAGGAATTACTGCTCTTATTTGAACTCTCTGAGTCTTACAGGAAACCTCAAGTCTTGAGTTTGGTTTAAGTTGGGTCTTAAACTGAGAGCACCTTCAGATGCTTTATAAGGGGAAGAAGGTGCCTTCAATGTGGACTTCATGTAAATCTCACAAAACATTTTTCAGTAACAATGACCAGCACATATTAAAAGATAACTATACAGAAAGCAGAAATAACAGACAAAAAGAAATAGACTAGTAAAGTCTTAAGATATTGGGATTATTAGCTATAGACTATAAAATAACTATGCTTCAGTGCATCAAGAAATCAAAGACAAAATTGAATATATCTTTAGGGGATAAGAAACTAAAATTATATAGTTGATATAAAACAGAAAACAAAAAATATTTTTTAAGATAAAAATCCTAACAAACAGGATCAAAAATTTAGGGGATGAATTAACCAGCACATTAGAAGCACCTAAAGAAAGAATCAGTAAACTTAAAGAGTTATCACGTGAAAGCATCTAGATCAGTTTCAGTAATATCCATCATCCCTGTCCCCTTTTCACCCTTTCAGAAGCCCACTCCTGTTCAGCACCTCTAATTGGCCAAGGGCCCCAGATATTTTAGTGAAAAGAAGCTACTAATAACATTTCTGAAACCTTGAAATCCTTACAAAGGGGTGTGGCAGAAGCGAGAAGGGAAGCATTTGTGCCAGCTGTACTACACTCTTCCCTCTGGGAATATTGGGAAAGCCCAGAGGAGGGGTGAATGCTCATGGCTGACAGCACTGAGATCCGCAATAGAAGGCCTTGAGATGTCCTATAGGTCTCAGCAACCCACATGTAGCCCCACAGATAGTTTGCTCCAAAATGTCTGCCTGTTCCCTGCTTATCTCCCAGGCTGCTACAAGTATCTAGTAAATGAAAAGTGTGGCAAGCATGTTGCACTAATAGAATACAGAAGTACTCAATGTTGTATGTGAAAGTTGGTTTCTTTACTCAACATTCTTTTGATGTAATTATTATCTCATCTATATCACTGAAATACCTAATCACATGGATTTAAAATTTTCCTTCTTGCAGCTCTCTTTTTCTAAATTAAAAATATTCTTTTTTCTCTCCCCAAAGTAGGCATTTTCTTTGTGGAAGGTAGTCAGTGTCCAAAGATAGCTGCCATCAAGTTTTCCTTCCCTCTACGGGCAAGCTGCTTCTCACAATGCGAGGTGAAGTCTCTTCTCTTGCCCGAATCTATGCTGGCCTTGGGACTCCCTGGGGCCAACAGAATGTGGCTGAAGTAACACTATGTTGGCAGTGCGCCAAGCCTTGAGATGACTGGCATCTTCCACTTCCTCTCTGGAAGCCAGTCATCAGGGAAAACAGTCAGCCCTCCTGACACTACCGTGCTGTGAGGAAGCCCACGTCGGCCACCCCAAAGGAGACAATTGCCCAGCAGCCCCCAGATGATCCTGTGACCCCAGCTGAGGTGACCATCGTGAGAGTGAAGCAGCCACCATCACAGCCCCTGTGGACACCATGGGCAGCAGGAGAACCATCCAGCAGAGCCCTGTTCAGATGCAGTCATGAGAAATAATAACTGGATATTCTAAGCCACTAAGTTCTGGAGCCATTTGTTACATAGCAACAGATAACAAACATCTTTACATATGCTTTTCTTCCTAATCATTGTTCTCCTGAAAAGGGAAAAGACTCTCCAAGGTTCTTCAGTGTCCACCTCAGCCTGGCTCCTGCAGATTTCTCCAGGCTTTCACTTGAGACATCAGCCAAACTGGTCTTCTCACTGTTTCTTAACATGTCTGTCCCAGATACTCCCATTTCTATGATTTTACTCACCACCAACCCTGTCTGAAGGCTGGACTGCATTTCCTCTCTTCAATCGTACCACCACTTTGTTGGAATTTTCCACTCTTGAATGTCTGATAGAAGAATGACATTCGCTCCTAAGTGATCTCTGTCCTCTGAACTCCGGAATTATTCATTGGAAAGTCTCTGCTCCCTTGTTGTTATTTGCTTTTTAAAGTCAGTTTTGTGTCCTCATATAATAAACTCCTCTGAATGCAGAGGCTGAGCACATACATACCTGTTTATGTTATAACATCTAACGCAGGGCCTGGAGGACAGGCCCCTCAGAAAACGCTCAGAAAATAGTTTTTATAGGTGATCATGTTGTTATATATATATTTTTTCTTTACAGCAGCATTTTGGTGGTGATGCCCTGGCTCTATCTTCATTTTCAGCTGTTCTGTAGCTATCACATTGAATTTCCATTGCTACTTCTCACATAATGATACCACAGGTCTTTTTTTCTGAATATGAAGAATGAGTTAATAGGTTTTGGTAAGAAGTAGAAAAATGAAAATCACTTAATACATTTTTTTTTTCTTGCCAAGACAAGGAAAATGCTATTGATTCCCTCCTCTGCTTTTCATGTCAGAAAGTTCATGCACAGGGAATCATTTCCTTGTCACTGAAACTCTGACGTGTAATATGATCATGGTAGGCAATGAAAACATGTATATGAAGTCCCAGAGGCATAAAAATCCATGAGTGGAAACCGATAAAAGATTGACAGGACTGTTTTCTAAGAAAGCAAAGAGCTGACAGCTAATGCACAAAGGGTTTTTTCTGCACACCAGGGACCTTACCTGACTCCTAATCCTCGTGCTGGCCATGGGAGTCAAATATTTATGTTCTAGATACCAGGCTCGCTCCTGGAACACCAGCTTGGTTCCATATAACAGACAAAACTAAGGCATGGGGGAAGAGGAGAGAAATGAACAAACAGTGGTATATGAGAAAATGCAGACTTTAAGGAGGAAGAAGAAAAATAGCATAATATTACATTTCATTGAATCGTAAAAGTTAATACTGGCTAACTCTAAATGGTCACATTTTGGATGTGCAGCATATGTTTTATTTTTTAAAATTATTCTATAGAACACATAAAGCATATATAAAAATATAAAGAATAGTATAGTGAACTGCCATGTGGTCATTCCCCCAGTTCCACAAATATTAACTGATGGTCAATCTCACTTCATCTGTAACCTCACCCCGCTGTCCCTCAGCCCAGGTTATTTAGAAGCAAAACCCATATATAATATTTTTTAAAACACGGATGTAGTATTTTTGTTTGCTTTCCTTCTCAGTTCACGAAAGGATATTCTAAATGTACATTCTGAACATCATCTTGATATTTTCCACTGAGCCCTATTTCATTAAACTTTCATAAAAATAGCATTCCTCGTTTACATTTGTTTCAATATGTTTTTCCTATTATACTCCTGAAACTTACCCACAGAACTCCTTCATGACATCAGTGGCACCGAGCAATAATATGAGTTTTCCTGTATCAAGCAACAACTTTTGAATTAACTATTTATTTAGTTTTTAATATTCAATCATTTGAAAATCATACAAAAGCAGAGAGAATAGTAGAATGTCCTTCCACGTCCTCATCACCCAGTTTCCACAGCCATCCGCTTGTGGCCAGTCTTGTTTTATCTCCCTCCCACCCTTTCTGTATTATTGTGAAGCAAAGTTTGGTCTTCCCATTTCATCTATAAGCTTTTCACTGTGTATCTCTAAAAGACAGTGACTCTTTAGAAGTGAGATTACGTAAAGTCCACCCAAGTGACAATAACAAAACCCTCAATTCAGAGTCAAATGGAAATGATCTGCATCGCCAGAAGACAGTATGTTTTCTATGGCGCACGAGACTCGGAAATAACAGTTTGAAGTCATATAGACTACATGGGCTCTTCCTTTTCTGAGGTTCTGGGGCACCCTTGAACTAGCATCATCATGGAGAGCCTCAACTGTTCAATCTTCCCAGAAAGGGTCACAGTACGGCTTAGTAGCTTGTCTATGAGAGATATTTAAGATTAATTATGGCACTTTTATGACCTTGCCAACATTCTGCTTGGCTAGTGTAAGCTTCCTTTGGGCCTTTTATATAACAGCAGTAAAGATGTTGGCTGACCCTGCAGACGTAGTGAGAGCAACTGAAAAATACTGTCATACACCCTGATAACATGAATTCTTACAAAAATAATAAATCATACAGATTACGTGGCTTAACTGCACCACAAGTCTCTAGGTGAACTTCATATCTACTAAAAAATACTTATTGAGGGGGGCGCCTGGGTGGCACAGCGGTTAAGCGTCTGCCTTCAGCTCAGGGCATGATCCCGGCGTTATGGGATCGAGCCCCACATCAGGCTCCTCCGCTATGAGCCTGCTTCTTCCTCTCCCACTCCCCCTGCTTGTGTTCCCTCTCTCGCTGGCTGTCTCTATCTCTGTTGAATAAATAAATAAATAAATCTTTTAAAAAAAATACTTATTGAGGATTCCTAGGTATAGAAAGTTAATTCTTATCACTCCTGGGTCTATAAACATATAAGGTCAGTGAGAAGAAATCCAGAGCCACAGAATTTAAGTATTTTTTGAAATAATCTAACTCATTTTCTCACTCAATCCAGAATCCTGTGTCAGTCAAGGTACAACCAAGAAACAGATGACATGTTCACATTAGGATGATTCAAGAAGAGTTCAATAAATTATTTTCATAAAGGGATGGACAAGTTGTAGGAGAACCACAAGGGATAGTGCAGTACCCCAGAGCTAGTATGTCTGGAACTGCTACCAGCTCTAGGTTTCAAGGGAGGAGGGCAGGGAGTGGCTACTGGATCCTGGAAGAGAGAGATGTACAGCCAGAGACATCTTAAGAGGAGCTGTGACCTTCAGCCTAGGAACACAGAAATCCCATGGTGATCCCACGGGGAGGCTGGCAGGGGGCAGGAATATCCCTACCTCATTCTCCACCCCTCTTCAATCTTTAACTGGGATGTAATCTAACTCATGTCTCTGGCTTGTCCATAAGGCTATCCTGAGAGTCTGGCAAAGTGTTGGCTAAAATCAAGATACACCAATTTCCCCAGATTTTCTCTTCTAGTAACCTGATTAAGAAAGGAAATGAGATTCGTTTAGGAATCTTAGCCATAGTGAACACAGATAGGCTCCTAGTGACCATCTCTTTTCTAATTGCTCATAAGCTATTCTGAATACTCTTTTCTAGAATTTTAACTTGGATTTATATCAGTCTCAAATTCTATAGTTCCCCAAATCTACTTTTTCCCCACTTTTAAAAAAATGTGCATATTTGCTCATTTCTAATTTTCTGATATCTCTCTTTTGACCTTGGTTTTCAAAAGGACAGCTACAAGTCCTTCCCAATTCAGACAGAAGATGGGAACATTATAGAGGATGAAGAATTTTGCTTTCTTTTCGCCATCTCTTAACACCAACGCTTTCTTCCCCAAACCAGAAGCCTGTTTCTTCAAACTCTGAATGTAGCTAAAAATGACCTTTTAAGTTTTCATCAGATTATTTGTCAAGCCTCATGTTATGCTGGGATTTGGCCATCCTGACATTTATTAAATGCTATCCTTTTGTATTTATCCTCGGATAAGCATCTCTCTCCCATCACCTCTCTCCTCATTGCTTATATTTAGCTACCTGAGACCTTTGCATCAAGGAGCACACCCATACTCTTAGCCTGGTTTCTTAAAATGTGTCCCAAATCACAACCTTTTTTCTGTATCTACTGTATTGTCAGAATAATATTTTTCTGCAGACCAGTAAAAACCCTGGACACCAAAGCTTGGATACCCTGGTTGGCAACACTTTGCTCATGATGTCACATTGCCATATTGTTTTATTGTTGGGAGAATTAGGAGCTGTCTATAGAGACTCCAGAAAAAGAAAACAACAGGAAGCCTTGTTGGATTTTTTCTGGACTACACCCCCTGTACCTTTTCCCTCTGCTGATTTTAATCCGTATCCTTTTGTGATGTATATACAGATTTTACACATCTGGGTCCTGTGAGTCCTTCTAGCAAATCATCAAAACTGAGGGTGATCTTGGGAACCGATGACATAGACCCCATTTTACACATGAAGACACAGAGGCTCAAGAAAGTTGAATTATAGAGCCAGGGTTGGAACTAAGTTTTTCAGGATTCAAAGATATTTTTCGATCTACCATAGCACCTCCACTTTTCAGAATTTAAAAAACCAAAACAGACAATTCTTTCAAAAAATACAGGCCATAGATTCTATTCTGGGTAAGATGAAGTAAAAGACTCACTCAGTTCCTCCACTGAATGTAGCCATTACTCCTGGACAGAGTGAATGCAAAAGCTATTTGAGAAATTCAAAAAATCAACAGTAGCATGAAGATTGGGTAAGAGGACCAGAATTCAAAGTACCACCAAACTGGTGGTGATTTTCATTTTTCCCCCTGGTCCTCAAGCTGCTTGTTCCTGGAGGCATATGTAGCAGACTGGGATAACTAAATCCCAAATTTCTGGCTGGAGGATGAAAAAATGTAGCTCCAGAGAACCAGAAAGTATCAAGGAGATCATGGAGAAAAAGGGCTTGGGAAAGTAATCTTATAAAGTTGCTTAAAAACTGGGTTCAGCCTCTAGTGTGCGTACATGAATGCTAATTATCCTACAGAATAGGTTGAGAATCGAACTAGTACATAGATGAGAATGCAGGTGCCAGACTGACACTGATGGTGCATGTGTGGGACATAACAGAAGAGGACTGCAAAGGCCATGAGGACTCTACTGACACAGGAACCATAGTGAACCACAGTGAACAACTGGGTACACTGGCTGCTAACACAAACATAATAAGGTTCTCCATAGAGAATGGCAAGTTATACACAACATCTAGATAAGAAATAACAGCAATTCTACATAGTCTTTCCCAGAAAATAGAAGAGAGAACCCTCCCCAACTCACTTTATGGGGCCAACATTACTGTGATATCGAAACTGAACAAAGACAGTACAGGAAAGAAAAAACTGTACACAAATATTTCTCGTGAACATAAGTGTAAAAATCCCCTACAAAATATTAATAAATTGAACCCAGCAATATATACAAAAAATAATGTACCATGACCAAGTGGGCATTATCCTGGGAGCGCAAGGCTGGTTCAATACACTAAAATGAATCATCATGGCAATGATGTTTTTGAATTTGACACCAAAAGCAAAGGAAACAAAAGCAAAAGTAAATAAGTGAGACTACATCAAACTAAAAATCTTCTGCACAGCAAAGGAAACCATCGATGAAATGAAAAGGCAAACCTATCAAATGGGAGAAAATATTTGCAAATCATATATCCGGTAAGGAGTCAAGATCCAAAATATATAAAGAACTCATACAACTCAATAGCAAAAACAAACAAAAACCCCCAATCTGATTTAAAAATGGGCAGAACAGGGGACATCTGGGTGGCTCAGTTGGTTAAGCCTCTGGCTTCAGCTCAGGTCATGATCCCAGGGTTCTGGGATTGAGCTCAGCATTGGGCTCCCTGGTCAGCAGGGAGGCTGCTTCTCCCTCTCCCCCTACTGTTTCCCTGTTTGTTCTCTACCCCAACCCCGTCAAATAAATAAATAAAATATTTTTTTTAAATGGGCAGAGGATCTAAATAAACATTTTTCCAAAGAAAACATACAGATGGCCAACAGGTATACGAAAAGATATTCAACATCACTAATCATCAGGGAAATGCCAATTGAAAACACAATGAGATTTCGCCTTATAGCTATTAGAATGGCTATTATCAAAGAGACAAAAGATAACAAATGCTGGTAGGAACATGGAGAAAAAAGTCCTCGTGCACTGTGGGTGGTACTGTAAATTGGTGCAGCCACTCTGGAAAATACTATGAAGGTTCCTCAAAGAATTAAAAATGGAACTATCATATGATCCAGCAATTCCACTTCTGGGTATTTATCATAAAACCTGAAAACACTAACTTGAAAAGGTATCTGCACCCTGCCAATGTTCACTGCAATGTTATTCACAATAACTAAGCTATGGAAACAACCTAAGTGTCCATTAACCAATGAACGCATAAAGAAAATGTGGCATATACAGTTGACCTTGAACATTGCAGGGGTTAGAGGCACTAACCTCCTGTGGTGTCAAAAATCCACATATAACTTTTTTCCTTTTTATTTTTTGTTATTTAAGTTCAATTGAATTAACATGTAGTGTAATAGTTTCAGAGGTAAAATTTAATGATTCATCAGTCGCATATAATATGTGCTCATTACATCAAATGCCCTCCTTAATGCCCATCACCCAGTTACCCCATCTGCCCCCCTGCCTCCCCTCCAGCAACCCACAGTTTGTTTCCTATAGTTAGGAGTCTCTTACGGTTTTTCTCCCTCTCTGATTGCATTTTATTTTTCCTTCCCTTTCCCCATGTTCATCTGTTTTGTTTCTAAATTCCACATACGAGTGAAATTATATGATATTTGTCTTTTTCTGACTGACTTATTTCCCTTAGCATATAATACCTCTAGTTCTATCCACATCATTGCAAATGGCAAGATTTCATGTTTTTGATGGCTGAGTAATATTCCACTGTGCGTGTGTGTGTGTGTGTGTGTGTGTGTGTGTACCACATCTTCTTTATCTGTCGATGGACATCTGGGCCCTTTCCGTAGTTTGGCTATTGTGGACATTGTTGCTATAAACATTGGGGTGCAGGTGCTCCTTTGGATCACTACATTTGTATCTTCAGGGTAAATCCCTAGTAGTGCAATTGCTGGGTCACAGGGTAGCTCTATTTTCAACTTTTGAGGAACCTCCATACTGTTTTCCAGAGTGGCTTCACCAGCTTGCATTCCCACTAGCAGTGTAAGAGGGCTCCCCTTTCTCCGCATCCTCACCAACATCTGTCATTTCCTGGCTTGTTAATTTTAGCCATTCTGACTGGTGTGAAGTGGTATCTCATTGTGGTTTTGATTTATATTTCCCTGATGCCAAATGATATTGAATATTTTTTCATGTGTCTGTTGGCCATTTGATATCTTCTTTGGAGAAGTGTCTGTTCATGTCTTCTGCCCTGCTCTTGACTGGATTATTTGTTCTTTGGGTGCTGAGTTTGATTAAGTTCTTTATAGATTTTGGATACTAGCCCTTTATCTGATAAGACATTTGGCAAATAACTTTTCTCATTCTGTAGGTTCTCTTTTGGTTTTGTTGACTGTTTCCTTTGCTGTGCAAAAGCTTTTTATCTTGATGAAGTCCGAATAGTTCATTTTTGCCTTTGTTTCCCTTGCCTTTGGAGACGTGTCCAGCAAGAAGTTGCTGTGGCCAAGGTCACAGAGGTTGCTACAAGTGTTCTCCTCTAGGAAAAACCCATATATAACTTTTGACTCCCCCAAAACTTAACTACTAATAGTTTACTGTTGATTGGAAGCCTTACTGATAACATAAGCAGTCAATGAACACATATTTTGTATGTTGTATGTTGTATGTATTATATACTGTATTACAATAAAATAAGCTAGAGAAAAGAAAATTCTAGTAAGAAAATCACAAGGAAGAAAAAACATATTCATGGGGACTGTACCATAAAAAAATCTGTGTATAAGTGAACCCATGCAGTTCAAACCCATGTTGTTCAAGGGTCAATTATATATACAATGGAATATTATTCAGCTATAAAAAAGAGAATGAAATCTCATCATTTGCAACAGCATGGATGGATCTTGAAGACATTATGCTAAGTGAAGTAAGTCAGAGAGATAAAGACAAATATAACATAATCTCATTTATATATGTGGAATCTAAAAACAAAAAACAAACCAAGCTCACAGACACAGAGAAAGGATTGGTGGTTGCTAGAGGTGGGGGATAGGGGGTGGTTAAATGGGTGAACTGAGTCAAAAGGTACAAAATTCCAGTTATAAAATAAATAAGTCATAGGTATGTAATGTACAGCTTGACCACTACAGTTAATAGTACTATAGAGTATATCTGAAAGATGTTAAGGGAATAGATCTTAAAATTTCTCATCAAAGGAAAAAAATTCTATAATTATGAATCTTGACAGATAATAAACTTAATGCAGTGATCATTTTGCAATATATACAAATATCAAATCATTATATGTACACCTGAAGCTAATATAATGTTGCATGTCTATTATGCCTCAATAAAAATATTATATTAGAAGGGCAAAGAACCAAAAATGTGATAGAAAAATGAGAAGAAGATGTGAACAGAAAATTCAAAAAAATAAAATGTTGTCTTTAAATATATAAAAAATATTCAAATCACTTATAATTAGAGAAATAATGCTGAGATACTATCATTTTATCTGATGTGCTCAAGTTATATATATATATAAATATTAAATTCTCTCAGTGAGACTATAGGGAAACACAAACTCTCATATATAGCTAATGGGAATGTAAATTGGTAGAACTCATCTGCAGGGGGGAGGCGCAGAGGGAGAAGCAGATTCCCTGCCAAGCCCGGGCCCCAGCATCATGAGCCGAGCTGAAGGCAGATGTCCAATGGACTGAACCACACAGGCGCCCTCAAGATAAAAATTCTTATGAAGCTAGGAGTAGAAGCAAACTTTCTTAACTTGATTAAGGACAGCTACACCACACACACACACAGACACACACACACATGCCAAAAAATCAAAACAACAACAAAAAACCCTCTACTGCTAATATCTACTTAATGACAAAAAACTAAATTCTTTTTGCCTAAGATCCACAGCAAGGCATAGATGTCTGTTTTCATCACTCTTATTCATCGATACTGGAAGTTCTAGTCCACGTAATAAGGCAAAACAAAACAAAAAAACCCCCCAAAACAACAAACAAACAAGGAGGCATAAAAATTAGAAGAGAAAAAATACAAATTAGAAAGGAAAAAATAAAACTGTCCCTGTTTGCTTGCAAACATAGAAAACCTGTAAGAAATGTAAAAAAAAAAAAATCCAAAATCTCTAGAATTAATAGTGAGCTTGCAAAATCACAGGATATAAGGTCAATACAAAAAATATCAACTGAACTTCTAGATATTAGCAATGTACTATTAGAAACAAATTTAAAACAATATGCCCTTTGGGGTGCCTGGGGGGCTCAGTCAGTTAAGCGTCCGACTCTTGATTTTAGCTCAGCTCATGATCTCAGGGTTGTGGGATGTAGCCCTGCGTCAGGCTCAATGCTCCATGGGGAGTTTGCTAGAGGATTCTCTCCCTCTCCCTCTGTTCTCTTTCTCTCCCTCTCAAATAAATAAATTTAAAAAACCAATATATCCCTTAAAATAGCTCACTCCAAAATCTAAACCTTGGGCATAAATCTACAAGAACATGTATATTATCTTTATGCTGAAAACTACAAATGCTGATGAAAGAAATCAAGGAAGAACTAATAAAATAGATTAGAAGAGTCAAATAGTACATTCATCAATTCTCCCCAAATTAATCCATAGATTTAATGTAACTCTAATCAAAATTAGAGAACTTTTTGGAGATATAGACAAACTAATTCTAAAAATTTATATGGAAAGGCAAAGAAACTAGAATGACTTAAGCAATTTGAAAAAGAAGAATTAAGTTGGAGGAACCACCCTATTTGACTTATAAAGTCAAGTTATAAAGACTTATTATAAAGTTAGGGCATTCAAGATAGCAATGATATTGTCAAGGGGTAGACACATAGATCAATGGGGAAAAAAATAGAGAATCCAGAAATAGACCCCTGCGAATATGCCTGAATGATTCTTGACAAAGATGCAAAAGGAATTTAATGGAACAAAAATAGTCTCTCAACAAATGGTGCAGAAACAATCGGATATCAATGGTCAAAAGACAAACAAACCTGACCTAAGACTCACACCTGTTCACAGATTTGTTCAAAGTGAATCATTGATCTGAATGTAAAATATAAAATCTTAAGCTTTTAGGGAAAAAAAATATAGGAGAAACCTTCCATGACCTTGGGTTAAACATTCTTAGTTCTTAGGACAACAAAAGCACAATCCATAAAAGATAATTTGATAAAATTGGATTTCATCAAAACCAAAAACTTTTGCTTTGCAAAGGGCACTGTTAAGAGAATGAAAATGCATGTTACAGACTTGGAGAAAATATTTGCAAATCACACATCGAAGAAAGAATTGTATCCATAACTTATAAAGAATGCTTAAAACTCAACAGTAGGAAAACAAATTATCCAGTTTAAAAATGGGCAAAAGATTTGAACAGACTTTACTAAAGAGGATATACAGATGGCAAAAAAAGCATGTGAAAAAATTTCAATAAGATTAGGTATTAGAGAGATGGAAATGAAAACCATGATGAGTTTCTCCTACATCCCTATTGGAATGGCAGAAACAACAACAACAAAATACTGATAACACCACATGTTGGTGAAGATACTGCGCAACCAAATCTCTCATACACTGGGGATGTGAAGTTTCTTATAAAGTTAAATAGACATTTACCACATGACCCAATACACTCACTCCTAGTATTTACCTTAGGGCAGTGGCTCTCCACTGTGGATGATTTTTGTCCCCCCAAGGGACATTTGGCAATGTGTGCAGACATTCTGGTTGTCATAACTTGGGGATTTCTACTGACGTCTGGGAAGTAGAGGCCAGAGATACTGCTAAACATTCTACGATGCTCAGGGCAGTCTCCTACAACAAAGAAGTATCTGGCCCAAAATGGTAATAGAGCCAAATGTGAGAAACTGCCCTAGAGGAAGAAAACTTATGTTTACATAATATAATAACCTGTATGTGAACATTTATAGCAGCCCTACTCACAGTCATCAAAACTGGAAACAGCCCAGATGTCCTGCCCCGGGTAAAGGGATAAACAAACAGTGGTACGTCCATACAATGGAAGCTACTCAGCAATGAAAAGGTGTAAGTGTTGATGTGTGCAACTACTCGGCTGCATCTCAAGGAGGACGCGCTGAGTGAAGGAAGTCAGTATCAAAAGATTACATGGTGCATGATCCCATTTACATCACATTCTCCAGGGACAAAACTACAGTGACGGACAATGCCATGTTGGTTGCTAGGGATTATCGGAAGAAGGAAATGATGATTATAAAACCATTCTATGAGGGATTGTAGGATGGTCAAATTGTTCTGTATCCAGGCTGTGGCAGCTAACAATTCTATATGTGTGTTAAAATGCACAGAATTACACACCTTTAAACAAGGCCATTTTGCTGTATTAAATATATCATCTTCCTATGTCCAGGCTCCTCCTTCTTCACTGTGGCAAACTCCAAGCTGAAATAGCTATATTTTCTTTTTAAAAAAAATTTTTTATACTATGTTAGTCACCATACAGTACATCCCTGGTTTTTGATGTAAAGCTCGATGATTCATTAGTTGCGTATAACACCCAGCACCATGCAATACGTGCCCTCCTTACTACCCATCACCAGTCTATCCCCTTCCCCCACCCCCTCCCCTCTGAAGTCCTCAGTTTGTTTCTGAGAGTCCATAGTGAAATAGCTATATTTTCTAAGGGTTCCCTGTACTACAACCTTGTCCAAGGATCCCTCCTTGGTTTCCTCCACTGAAAGTTACCTCTTCCCTCCTTGCGTTCCCACAGAGTTCTGTTTTCCCCTCTGTTACACGGTCTGCTTGTTGGTGTAATTATTTGCCCATGTGACTTTCTCCCTGCCCACAGGGTGATCAGGGAGGCAGGAGCTGTGGTTTCATCGCATCTTGGAATTTCTGCAGCACCTAGTGTAGCATCAGGGCTCAGAATGCCTTTGTGGAACTGAAGAGTTCAGAGTGTCTTGGTTCCCAGGAGCATAAGCCCACCGGGACCAAGAGCAGCAAGAAGGGAGGTTGCCTGCGATTTATGACAAGCAGGCAGCCTATATCCATGGCCTGAGCTGCATAATAAGCAAGAAAATGAAGCAAAAGGACCAACTTGGACCTCTGGTGTCAGAGAAGATAAACAAAGCTTATTAATTCATAGTAATACCAGCATGATCTCAGAACAGTTTCCACCAGCAACAACCCAGTTCTCTCACTGTGATGAAGTGCTCTGCCTTCTGCCTCAGACCTTAGCCACTTGGGATCTGCATTCTTGCCTCGTAAAATTGATGGGCAGTGGCACCATCTCTTGGTTTAAGGAATTTCTGCCACCATTAGCAAAAAGCACTGGCTTTGCAATTTCTAAGGGCATTCCCCTGCAATAGGGAAGTGATTAAAAATTGGACCAGTCTGGAACGATGCTCCTCTCTAATCTTTCTGATGCACCTGCCCAGCATCCTCCAAGCCATCAGCTCCAGGTGTGAGCTCCTCAGCTTCCAGAGAAGAGGAAGGCTTATTTATATTTAACTGGAAAAGCAGGGAGAGGCATCTTTAGTGTCTTTTTCTTTGGTCACCCATGGAAGTTGTTCAAGATCAAAGTTTCTTTTCCTTCCAAACTGCCTGAAGATGTTAATTTTTTTAAATCCAATCTGCTCAATATTGCCTGTGTCTTAAATGCTTCTCTTCTCTCAGAAAGGTGGCAGGCAGTGGCAGCTGACTCATTCTGGTAGCTCAGAGTGCTCTGGGAGAAGAGGGCTGAGGATGAAGGTGATCTTTTCTTTCTGAATTTTTGGATCTTTGAACACGGAGGAGCCTGGGATGGCTTGCTCTTCACCACCACATTCTGTGGCAGAGGAACAAGTTTCTCTTCATGGGAGATGAGTATCAAAGTAGAGTGATGGTGGGCCATGTGTTGGTGTCATGGTGGATCAAACGCAGAGGGCGTGGTAGTAGGGAGGGAAGAGCCACGGACAGCCAGACCCAAGGCACGTCCTATTTTATGCCTCATTAGAAAAGTCTAGACGTAGCTATATCCTGGCGTCCTCAAACACTGGGAAACGAAGAGTGCAGAAAATCATCTGCAGGAAGCAAAAACTCGACAAGCCAAAAAAGAGACAGAGGGAAAGCTCTGGAGAAGGTAACTTTGAGACTTATTTTCAGCAGCATGCTAAATACCAGCGTTTGGACACAGGGGAGACCAGAGCTCTGGTGCTTCTGAACCTGAGGGTAGACTGATAAGAAAATGCTTTTTCTTCTATTGGGGGTCTTATAGCTGGCTGCAGAATTCAAGCTATCCTGTGATTGCCATACTCTGGCAAACCCACACTCTCCCTTGTGATGTTGTGATGTACTGGCCTTACCATGTTCAGTAGGAGTGGGAAAATTCAGAAAGCAAAGCTTTACAGGAAGAGATGAAGCCATTCCCTCTGGGGATCCTTACACAATCCACTGTTTAGACTGGCTCAGAACCATACCATACCCCTACTTTATGCAGACAGGTTAAGCAACTTGTAGAAAAGCCTTCAGCCAGGCTCTTCCCTTCTGACTTGTTTTAACCCATAATTGATCCTAACTTCTTGCTACTCCCAATTCCCTATCTGTCTGTCCTTGGTTTGCAACCATCACCACCATCCACCTTCAAAATTTTTTTCGTCTTGCAAAACTGGAACTCTGTACCCAGTCAATAACACCTCAATCTTGCATCTCCATGGTCCCTGGCAACCACCCTTCTACTTCTACTACTGTCTCTGAATTTGCCTACTCTAGGTACCTCATGTGAGTGGACTCACGCAACATATGCTTACTTCATTTAGCATAACGTCTTCAAGGTTCATCCATGCTGCAGCATGTGTCAGAATTTCCTTCTCTTTTTAAGGCTGAATAATAGTCCATTGCATGTGGATGCCACACTTTGCTTATCCATCCATACATTGATGGACACTGGGTTCCTTCCCCTTTTTGGGTGTTGTGAATAGTGCTGCTATGAACACGAGCGTACAGATAACTGTTCGAGTTGCCCCTTTCAATTCTTTTGGGTGTATGCCCTGAAGTGGAATTGCTGGATCACACAGTAATTTTATTTTTAATTTTTTAAAGAAGATTTTATTTATTTATTTGAGAAAGAGAACGAGAGAGCACAAGCAGGGGGAGCAGGAGAGGGAGAAGCAGACTCCCCACTGAGCAAGGAGCCTGATGCAGGGCTGGATTCCAGGACCCCGGGATCATGACCTGAGCCGAAGGCAGACGCTTAACCGACTGGAGCCACACAGGCGCCCCTATTTTTAATTTTTTAAGGAATTGCCACACTGTTTACCATAATGATTATATCATTTTACATTCCCACCAACAGTGTACCACTGTTCCAGTTTCTCCACAGCCTTACTCACGCGTTATTTCATTTTTTATAGCAGTCATCCTAATGAGTGTGAAGTGGTATCTCATTGTGACTTTGATTTATATTTCCCTAATAATTACTGATGTTGAGTATCTTTTCAGGTACTTATCGGCCATTTGTAGATCTTCTTTGGAGAAATGTTTATTCAAGTTCTTAGAACATTTTTGAGCCAGGTTGTTTTTTGTTGTTTATTCATTTATTTATTTATTTGAGAAAAAGAGAGAGAGAGAGAGAGAACATGAGCAGGAGGAGGGGCAGAGGGAGAGAGAGAAGCAGGCTCCTAGCTGAGCACGGAGCCCCATGTGGAACACAATGCAGGGGACCAATGTGAGGCTTGATCTTGTGACCCTGAGATCACAGCCTGAGCCAAAATTAAGAGTCAGATGCTTAACTGACTGAGCCACACAAGCGCCCCAAATGTAAATAGTTTAAATGCAACAATTAAAGACAGAAATCAGCAGAGTGGATTAAAAGCATGAACCAACTATATGCTGTCTATGGAATCATACAGATAGAAAGTAAAAGGTTGGAGATATATATATATTTATATAGGGAGAAAGAGAGAGAGAGGGAAAGATCACAGTTTCATAGTCTAGTGGTACAACAGTTTAAGTGTTTATTTCTCTTTACCCTCCTCTGTTTACAATATAATTGTTTTAGATTTTTTTCTGTATGCGTTTAGAATCACATGAGACAGTGCTACTATTTTTGCCTCAATTATTAAACATAATTTAGAAAACTCAAAAGGAGAAGAAAAGTAGTTTGAATTTACCATCTTTTGCTCACTGTACTGTTCCTTCCTTCCTGATGTTCCACAATTCTTTCTTTCATTGCTTCTTTTCTGCTTCTAGAAACTATTTTTAAAAAAAGTTTTATTTTAGTAATCTCTACACCCAAGGTGGGGCTTGAACTTATGACCTCAAGATCAAAAGTCACATGCTCTTCCAACTGAGCCAGCCAGGTGCCCCCTATAGAACTTCTTTTAACTATTCCTTTAGTGTAGGTTTCCTGGTGACAAATCCTGTGGTTTTTCTTCATCTAAAAATATCTTGATTTCCCCTTAATTTCTGAAGAATATTTTCACGGGATATAGGGTTTTTGGGTTGATGGGTTTTTCTCCCCAAACACTTGAAAATGTGTTACTTCCTTCCGGCACCATGGTTTCTGATGAGAAATCTGCTGTCATTTGAATTGATTTTCCCCTACAGAAAAGGTGTTATTTCCTTCTCGTTGCTTTCAAATTTTTTTGTCTTTAGTTTTCAGAATTTTAATTATGATGTGTCTCAGTGTGGATTTCTTTCTGTTATGCTGTTTGTCATTCAGCTTCTTAAATTTGTAGGTTCATGCCTTTGCCAAATTTGGGAAATTTTCAGCTATTACTCCTTTGAGTACTTTTCCAGCCTTGCCATCTTTCTCCTCTCCCTTTGAGATTCCAATGACACAAATGTTAATTTTTTTGTTATAGTCCCAAACGTCCCTGATGCTCTCTTCCCTCTTCTCTTCCTCCGCCTCCTCCTCCTCCTCCTTCTTCTCGCTGTTGTTTAGATTCAGTTCGTTTCTCTCTTTTTTAAAGATTTTATTTGCAAGTAATCTCTACACCCAATGTGGGGCTCAAACCCATAACCCCAAGATCAAGGGTCACATGCTCCACTGATTGAGACAGCCACACACCCCTAGACTCAGTTAATTTCTATGGTTCTATCTTCCAGGTCAGCTGGTCTGTTCTTTGTCACCTCCATCCTACTGTTGAGACCATCTATTGAGATATTTATTTCAGTCACTGTATTTTCCAGTTCTAATATTTCCATTTGGTTGCTTATATTTTCTATTTCTTTGCTGAGACTATTTGATGAGACTTTCTATTGGTTTATTTATTTTAAGCAGGCTTGTAGTTACTCTTTGAAACATTTTTATGATGTCTGTTTTAAAATCTTTTTCAGATCATTTAAACATCACTATCATATCAGTGAGGTGTCTATTGATTGTCTTTTTTTCATTCAATCATGAGTGATTTTTTATTGAAACTTGACCATTTGGGGTATTGTAATATGAGACTCTGGATCTTATTTAAACCTTATTTCAGCTAACTTTCTGTGATGCTGCCCCTTCAGAGGAAAGGAGGCATGCACTGCAGCCACTGTTAACAGCCAAGTGGGGGAATTGTCCCTCATTTCTGCTGGGTGGAGGTAGGTAGCTCCCCACTAGGCCTCCATTGATAACGACCTTGGCTGGGAGGATAGGAGTCCCTCATTTCTACTGTCTACATGACCTCCACTGATACCACTGGTGTCATTATCACTGGGTGGTGGTGAAAGTCCTGAATTTCCACTTGGCCTTTTCTGACACCACCATAGCAAGAAGAGGGAGGGGTTATTTGTTATTACTCGATAAGGAGGTCCAGGCTCCCTACATGTTTCCCAAAGACACTGCAGTGGGGTAGGGGTGAGGTCTCCTTACTGCCAAGTGGAGATGAAAACCCTAGTTCCCTACTAGGCCTCCACTGACATAATCCCAGTGGTGAGGCTGCATTTCCTCTTTATAGTCTAGTGAGCAGGGAAATCCACACTGCCTATAAGGCTTTTGCCAACATGGATGAAGGTGGTTCCATTGATTTTTCTGTAGATATGGCTGGATTAGAGCAATTATGGTCTACAAGTTTTCTGTCTTGCCAGGCTGTCCCTTTTCTGATCCTTTAGCTTTTGGCTAGAGTAAACTTTTTTGGAGGAGGGGAAGGAGGGTCTGTTCTCATTAGCCCTTTCCAGGTTTCCAGCTTCTTCAGCCACAAATATAGGCTATATAAGGCATAGAGAAAATCCGGGGGACTTCCACCACATCATTCCTGAAGCCCCTAGCTAGTCGGCTTTCAGTTTTCTCATGCTAGTTTTATAGTTAATGTCCAGTGTTTTTAGTTGAAATTATTAGAAAGAATAGGGATGATTCTGTCTGCTCCATCTTCCTGGAAGCAGAAGTCTGCATGTCTGCACATGTCACAACTGAGACTCTCACCCAAACTGAGAGTCCTTCACTTTTAATAATAGGTTTGTTCACCTCATTTATATAATTGGTCCTAATCCTGCCATTCAGTGTTATGTTTTCTGTGAAAGCACTTTCACAAATAACATATTCATCAAACTATCATCAATAGGCTATTCCTAGTTGCCCTTCCCAACAGGCAAGGGTTTCAAGAACACATCAAGTTGCTTCATCCCCTCATGTCCCTTTTAGAGTCCTGGAAGAGACGAAGGTGGAAAGATATTCATAAAGGGGAACACATTCCATCAGGGGAACTTGAGAAGCAGCAGCATTTGGTTGACTGGTGCCTTTGTGCTGGCCATTTTCCTGGCATTTATTCCAAAACTAAGTTCCCTTTTCCTTCCTCCCTTTCTCCTTTGGGAGTTGATCTAACCAATCTTTTTCTTTCTTTCCCATCTCAAAGTTGATATCCAAGGGGTGAGTTTGTGTGTGTGTGTGTGTGTGTGTGTGTGTGTGTGTGTGTGAGTAGACTTAAGAACGTTGTAAAATTAACCAAAACCAGAGTGGCTAAAATTTAGAAAGGGCAAGGGGGAGAGCTGAGGAGGTGCAGGGAGCAGATACCTTCAAGTCTCCTAACATCTCAAGTTTTCAGTCAGGCTGCGCACATGATCGGCTACGGTCAGGGAGCTGGCTGAGCGGGAGAGCTGAGCTTTGCCACCTTCAGCAGCCCGGTCTGGCGTGACGCCCACGGAACTTTAGTGCTAACGTCTCCTTCACCGTGTGCTGGGAAATCTGTCATCTGCCGCAGCCACTCTGTAATTCTGTTAACGTATGGTAGACTGCGTTCATATCACTGAAACCCCCTGATGGAATTTCTCCATATTCTGGGTAAGTCACTCAAGAAAAGTCTCCTGGGCACTTCAGTGCTTTGACCTCTTTATTCAAACGGTTAAATAACAAGTTTGGGCTGGACCCTGTTCTCTCCTCTCACTTTAGGCCCCTAGGGCCAAATTTTGCTCTCATTTTCCCACAGACGGCTTTTACCAAATCCTTCCATTTCTCTTATTTGTCTCAAGTGATTTCCTCTTCTGCCCTCCGCCCTGTCGTCTAGAACAGTCTGAAATGAAATCTGCCCCCCAGAGCTGTGCAGGGAAGAAATGGAGGGCAGAGTGTTCAGGGAGGAACCCGCCTCCACGCGTCCTGTGCCAGAAATTCCCAGAGGGTTGTGTTCTCCGTTCTTGGGGGAAAGTCGCTGCTTTTCTGAACACTGGGAGATCTGCTCTCCAGCTGGTTCTCCACTTAGATAAGTATTTAGATGTTTGACGAAGTATTGAGAGGGCAGAGCAGGTGTAACGTTCTCATAAACCGCTGTCATCCATCCGTGTGATCGTATGACCCTCTTACGTCATCAGGCACATGTAATGCTTGCACCTGATGCCGTTAGCCTGGAAAAGCATTGGTCCATTGCCCCTAATAGGAGAGCTTTGTATGAGTGTGAGTACTAAACATTGCCACGTTCGTCAGACTCTCAGAGAGCAGAGCAGGTTCTCTTATTGTGGGACAGGGAATCCCTCTACCTTTTTTCCTCCTAATTTCCCAACACCCATCTCATGCTCTGTCCTTGGCCCCTGGCCTTGGAGACCATGCTCTCCGAACTATTCTAGAGCAACTATTAGCTGAGGATGACTTCTGCTGCATTCCCTCTCAGAGACGCCTCACTCTGACATTAACCTTTGGAAGTGAGGGAAGCCTTCCAAGCTGGAGGAAAGAATATTGAACGGTGTAACTCCAAGATAGCTATGGCACAATGAGGAAATATGCACAGCACAATAAGGTGGAAGCTTCTGGCTACCCCTCCCCTGGAGAGACAGCTGTCTGGGCCCCCTACTTTGGCAGTCAGCTCTCAAGGCATGCATCAGTGCACCTGAAACACTCTATAAATGGAAAGCTCAGAACACAACTCACATTGACCCCACCAGGAAGCACAGTGGAACCCACACAGTTGGTTAAATTTAATTTCCTGCAGAGCCATAGAGACTTAACTCAAATGCCACCACCTCTGAAGTCTTCTTGAAGCCCATGTTGAGTTGGGCACCCCAGCCGAGTGCTCCATTAGCAACCTGAATCTCCTCCCTCTCAGTGAGTGCTGCACCCACCCCGACATGCTTGCTTTTTGGGGTGCAAAACTACCTGAAGCCCCTTATTAGTTGGGGAGCTGCCTGAGGATGAGGGCCAGGTCTTATTGATATGAGCATCCCCAGTGCCTAGCACCACAAAATAGACACTCTTAAATGTTTACGAAGAAGGATTGTGACAGGTATCTGCAGAGAATCACCAAAATAACCCTTCTGCTGACTTACGGTGAGCCTGAGATCTTCTTATTAGGTATTTGTTCCTTTGAGTTAAAAAGTCCTATGCACCCAAGATCCCTTTCCACAATTAAAGTTTCATGGGGTGGGATAACTGTCACTGAAATCGTGGGGGTTGGGTTTGAGATGAGCACTGCAGAACCTTGGTGCAGACTCGGAACTTGTGATGAGAGTACCAGGATTGAGGGGGGGAGGCATTCCAGGGCATCGATGGTATGGAGGTACGGGCATGAGAGAAAACCAGTTACTGCCAGAAGACTAGTTCCCAAATTCGATTTCTACATCACTAGTAGTTCTGTTCCCTTATTAAATATAAAAACAAAATAGAAATATATTTTTCAAGTGAGCCAGGTACTAGAAAAACATTACGTGGCATGCGATAGGCTCTTGTGGAACCCCTTATCTTAGAAACATCATCAGCTGCATGCTCACTTCTGTCCATGAGACGCTGGCTTGCAAGGAGGAGAGAAGGGGGCAGGAAATGAACAGGGGATATAGACTGAATTTCGACACTGCAGACCCCTGCTACCCGTCACAATCTGTGCTAAAGAAATTCAGACGGGGATTGACTCTATTCACCCTGGACTGGGTTCAGAAATGCAGTCAAGCCGCAGACGAGAGCCCTTTTCCTTCTGTGTGGGAGGCCTGCCCCCATGACCAGCCCCAGCCGACGGAGCGGTGGCCGTGGGCATGTGCGGTGCACACACAGGATGTTTGCTCCTGCTTGTTGCTCAGCGGCCTAGGCCACACTCAAAGGCAAGGGGCTGTGAGAGGATACGGAGGTATTGATTGAAAAGGCCTCCTGCAGCAACGAGGACATTGTAGTCCTCCCTGCACTTGATGGGAGGTGCTTATAATTAACTCTTGGCTGTTAGGTCTGCTGCTTAAACTAGCTACCACCTACACATGTTGAGAAAAGGAAGAAAGAGCAGTTAGAATGCAGGAAAAAGGGAAAAACCCCACCTCGCCCACTTGACAGGCTCAAACTGCCGCTGCCAGCCACCCGTGAGGCAGGGACAGTCCCCTGCAAACGCCCTGCTTAGATACTGGGGTTGCTGTGGCAAGCACCGCATCGGAGCTGGAGGTGCTGAGCCCTTCCCTGCCGTGCAGAAGTGCACCCAGAGACCCTGCAAGGATGTGTTGGCCATTCCTGAAACTGAATGGCTCAGTTTCTGCCCCTTGGGCTGAGCAACATGGAGGGGAGTGGATAGGGGAAGGAGGGGACTGTGGGAGAAGTGAAGCAGAAAGAGTCTTTGTGACAATGACAACTTAAGAACACTAGATAACCAGCCTGCTGGGTGTTTCTAAACCTTCTGAGGGGAGGTGAGTCAGTGGAGCGGTCATGTGGAAAATCCCCTTTCTCCTCAATGCACGGGCCATTCCCGCGCTAAGGTAAACCCTCATCCCTACCAGGCCGGGATCCCATCAGGCTCGGAGAAAATGCCCGTTTCTGGGAAGAAGCTGTACTTTTGTAAACTGGGATGATTGATGGGTGGGTTCATGTTTTTCACTTGACAACTTCTGGTTTCAAGAAGGACTCAAGTGTGTCCAATTTGCTAGCACATCATTAGACAGAGAAAGGGCCCAATCTGGCCAGACCACAGTGGTGAGGGGATGTGGGGGAGGGAGGCTGGGCAGCCCTCCGTCCACATCTGCCCAGTTTCCCCTGTGCGTCTTGGGGCAGCATTCATACTTGGCAGCTGGTAAAACATGCTAAGGAAGCTTCTGGCAGCACTCCTGCCAGCCCAGCACACCGCGGGTCCATGGAGCCTTCCTGGGGCATCGTCTGGGCAGGTTTTCTCGACCTCAGCCTCAGCACCCGGCAACCGTGCCCACCAACCACCGATGGGCCCGTGCACGTGCCAGCCAGGCAGCCCGCAGATACTACAACCACTCTGCTTGTGTCATCAGACCAAGGTATCGTCCGCGCCCTCTGCCAGCACCCCGCAGAGGGTGGGTTGGGGAATCACTGCCGCTGGCGCAACAGCCCTGCCAAATCTGCAACGTGGGGAGTCAAGATTCCAGGTGTGCTATTTATTTTCATGCAGGCAGCTCAGTTCTTCTTACTGTTTTCTACAGGAGATGTGGTATGACAGCGGACCCCACCCACAGAAAGGGCTACCTTGAACTTCACATGGTACCTCTAGCCAGAGCCCTGAGGCAGAGAGGCTGAGCCAGGCCCGCGCTGGGGGCTGCAGCGTGAGGAACGTTCCAGGCACTCGCCCAGCATCCCTGGAGTGGGGAAGGCTGGTTCTACCGCCCTGCTCCCCAGCCAAGGTTTCCTCAACGAGCTCTTGTCTCCTAGGATCTGGGGGAGAAGCATTTCCCAGGAAATGGCCGCTTTCCCCTGAACGTCCTTCCTGCTTCTCCGAGGGAAGCAGGGAGGCCCAGCAGGTGATTGACTCAGGAAGTTTTTGTCCTAGTGAGGATCTTTGCTGGGGCTGCTGTCTCTTCTACCCAAATTGGAAATGACCGCTGCCAGGTGTGTAAGAAACTCCCTGGAGGACAGAATGAGGAAGTGTGACCATTTATGTTTGATTTAGAAAATGAAGGTCCAAATGCCGATTGGCAGCAAGAGGTCTGTCTTCCTGCCAATTTTCATCACTGAAAGGAGGGCACAATTTTTAAGATGTGACAATTGTGGGGGGAGTGGGGACAAGGAGCATCTGGACCAACTTTGTGAGCGAAGCCTTATGAGGCAAGCTTGACCCTTTCATTGAGGGAGGGGTTTTGGATTTGATTCAAAAATAGGCTAACCAAACACCCTGGTTTGCCTGGGATAGTCATGGTCTCTGCCAGCCACCCAAGTTTAATTTTCAGTGGTGTCCCTCTTCGTTTTCAAAAAAGTCCAGATTTGGCTGATAAGTTCTATGATCACCCTATGCCAAAGGAGATAGAGATAGAGAGAGAGAGAGAGAGAGATTTATGTCTGGAAATGAATCCATAGGAGTGACAAGTAGGAGGGGGGATTCTGAGAAAGTTGATTTTGCTGAGCCTGAAGGAGAGAGGCAGGCAGTCGAGGCTGGCCCATTCTCAAGCATGTTCAGAGACAGAGGCTTGTTGGCCATGTCCAGACGTAGATTTGCAGAGTGAGGATGCTGGAAGGGTCTCTGGGGAGTAATCTAATTCATTTCCTCTTTCACCACAAGAGGACACTGGGCTAAAAGAGATAGAAGTAGCCAGCCCAAGATTGCACCTGGATCCCAGCAGTGTGGGGACCAGCCTTGCCCCTGGAGGGTCAGGCCCAGGTGCTCTGTTCTGGGAAAGACGGAAAGGGATGGCTCTGAAAGATGCCACAGAGGACTGATACGGCACTGCCTGTGACATGGCCACCCCAGAGCAGGGGGAGTCACAGGCTGTGCCACGGATCTGAGGCTGAGGAGGGAGGACGAAGACGCGTGAGTTTCAGACCTGCAGGCCCGAGTGGCGGTGGGGCTGGAGCGGAGGTCTGGAGCCACCACAGAGTGGTGGGTGGAGCTGCAGGGTAACCCGGCTCTCCGAAGCAGTGACTGCAGAGGACCGAAGAGACTAATTGGCCAGTAGAACTAAGAACGAGTGAAGAAACAGGTAGGTAAGGACATGAATGGGGTCGCATAAGTAATTTATAGAATTGATATCTTTTCTTTGGTCCAAATTGTTGTGAAATCACACAAAAACACAAATCCTAATGACAGCTGCCTTATCCCCCGGCACCTCTTTTCTAGCCCCTTCACAGGGCTGCAGTGGTGGGAACACCCTAAGTCAGCATCAGCCCTGACCTCTACTTGGTAGATGAGGAAACTGAGTCATGGAGAAGCCAGCTCCCTTCCTTCTCATGGTGCTTATGGTGCTCTTAGCAAAGGGGGTGTGATTCAGGACAAGCCGCGAGAGCGATTCTACCAGACAAGCCACAAGAGCGATTTTGTGGTTTCACTGCAGTTTGACCTCCCATGCGGCTCTGGTGTGGTGGAGGGGGTGAGGTGGTAGACTTTTCTGTGAATCTACTCATGTGGATGGAGGTCCCAGGAAGCAGCCCAGATTGAGGCTCCAGAGACCTGGCTTTCTGGTCCCAGTTCTGCTGTCTGCCAACTAGCGGTGTGACGGTGGGGAGTCACTTCTCCTCCCTCCCCTACTCTTCTTGGTTGTCCGATGAAGGCTCTCGCTGCTGCCACTTCCAAAGTCTCAAACCCTGTCTCTGTTTTTCCAGAGATATCTAACCTTGGCTCAACCGGTACCTGACCTTGGCTTAGCTACATGTTCATTTCTTGCATCTTCTTACGGTCTGTGTATAGAGCACACCCACAGACCTGAATGGAATAACTGTCCCGAGGTCTCAGTTATCTGTGACAATGTAGGGATACAACAGCATTGCATGCAAATATCATTTAAAAAAAAACCAGCATATTTGGTTCAGATCTATAGTTTTTGTCTCCCAACAACTTTTCGCCCAACAAAGTTGAATTAAATATTGAAGTTTCTTGCAGATCTCAACGTGAACAGCTCACCCCAATAAACATATAGTGGACTGTAGGCTGGTTGTAATCAAAATGATTTCCTGTCACCCTGAGCAAGTTCTCCCACACAACATCTACAAAAATCCTGCACACCATGGTCACGCCCACGTAGTACTCTCTGATATGTGACATTAGAAACCTCAATCCCCTGAAAAAAAATCATAAAATAGTTTCAGTATATATGAACTGAGCACACATTTTGTTCAGTGAAACTTCTTTGATGACGCCTGTTCAAATACCTGCAAATATTGAGAAAACACCCACAGACATTGTCCTCGGCCGCCCTAGTACATTTTGCAGAAACCAACAGGGAACACAGAAAATACTGAAAGTTCCTGGAGATCATGCACATTCCAGGACACCTCAGGCTATCTTAACCTTCCTCCGCCACTGCGCCTGCTAGTTTCTGAGCCACCGTTCTAGAGAAGCCAGGCTGGGGGCAGTAGGAGAGTTAGCAGGAAGGTGAGAAACTGAGAAGGAGAAGCCGGATTTTGGTGCCATCTCTTTCCTCTCGCTAGAGACGTGGAGAAGCTCAGAGTCACTGGGGCATCCCAAGTCACCAGCAGTACCCAGCAGCACACAGGAGTGCGTTCAGCACACAGAAGCAACACAAGACAGAATAGGAAGGAAGGGGCAAAAGGCTCCGTGCCCTTGACACCTTGAATAGTGACTGGGGGTCAAGAGGTGAGTTCTGTGGCCCAAGAGCTGCTTCAGGGCCACAGAAATACAGCCTGTACCCGGAAGGAAAGGTCTTTGGGGAATAGGCATCAGGTCAGGTGACCGAGGGCTAACTGTGAAAAACCTCAAAATACTGAGAAAAGCTCATGTGCCTGACTTTATGCCATTCAAAGTCGGTGTATCATACCTAGGACTCTGGTGGAGAAATGAACCATTTGGTATCAGCGCTTCTTTATTATAGAATTAACATCACTGAAAGCTTAGAACAAAATAAGACAGACCAAAAATATCACACCTTAGGCAAATGAGTTGGAAATCCCTTATAGTGATGCCCTATTTTTTCCACCCATCTCTAAAGTTGGAGGACACCTGGTATGGTGTTTAGGTAAGAGATGCAGCTCCTGGACCACACAGTTTCCTGATGGTACAGAATTGAAATGACGTCATGGAAATGCGTATGTCTCAAGGTCACTCTAAGTATAGTTTCTAGGTGAAAACATGATTCTTAGTCATTGGTGGAAAGGCGTTCATGTGCCTTTGTGACTTGGTGGTATTTATCGCTCTCTGCCTTCAAAAACAAAGTTTTCATTAAATTCATGCAGGCTACTGGCCAAGTTTTCCCACACTTGTGGCTCATCCCACTGTACAACCTAAATGTAGGTTATACCACACCTGTGCTCCTTTGTCATTCAGAAGGAAATAAAACAACTGCTACCCGGAAGGAGTGAAGTTTGTCTTCTGCTCAAGGGCAAGGAATCTATGACATAAGATGCCCACTCCAGCGGTTAATCTGAACAGTCTCATTTGTGTAGCGTTCCCCATGGTGATGAAAGCGAGGATGTGGCAGACACAGAACGTATGGAATCCTTTGTCTTAATTAAAAAGTACAGTAAGAGTCATGGAATTTGGCCAAGCCTCATAAATCTGCTCAAAGAATCAAGATTCTGTCAGATAAGCTTAACTAGAACCAACGGAGCCCTCTGGAGAATTAAATAGATTCCCTGCCAGTAGTTGACACCCACTCTCCTGTCACTTTGCTGCACCCCACGGACGGCGGCTGGGCTCATTAACCAGCAACCCTCCTACCCGCCGATGACAAGTGTATCCCCGCGGAGCACAGAACTCAGGGATGATAAATTTACTCCTGCTTGTAAAAATGAAACTCTCCTCAGGGCAATAAAAGTGCTACGAGCCTTTCAGGAAATCAGTACTTTGTCTGATAACCTACCTTCATGAGCAAAGCCTGGTCCTCTTGGTCAGGACAGCTCCTCACTGCCAGGCAGAATTGCTCTAACGTAACTGGAAGGGAAGAAACAGGAAAGGTGAAGGACCTCCTTTCCGCCCCTCCTCTGGTATGGAGAGGAACACGGTAGTTATAACAGACACAGGGGGGCATTCTATGACCCTTCTCTCCCTGGTGATAGGATAGATAGAGCTCCCCCTGTTCTCAGAGTGGGTAATTTCTGTACCACTGTGAGGTGGAATGACGACATCAGAGCACAGGGTCATGACCATCAACAGAATTCTATCCTAAACCTCCAGAAGGTCCTGGGTTCAGCCACCAATGACCAGCTGGTCCCCCAAAGACCACACTATATCCCTGTTTCATGTGATCGCCATTTAGAGAACCACCTGCCTTTGTAAATTTGGCTGTGGTAGATTTTCTGTCTCAGTCTTCTGTTGTGACTCCCATGGATTTAAGGCCTCTCTTGGTATGAACATGATAATGGCCCCCAGTGTTGACTCAAGCAAATCCCCCAAACTCCCCTACATATTTCAATTCATGTTTCCCCAACCATCCTTCTCCAACAGAATGGCAGAGAGAAACTCAGGAAAGCTTGCAAAAAAAAAAAAATACTTTTAACGATCCATTTAAATTGGCCATGAAAGCTCTAGGAATATTAATTTAGACAATTTACAGAAATCACATTCCCTTTCTCTGCCACGGTGGCCTGGCCCCCACCAAAAGCCCACTTGTGTGGGCACCCCCTTTTTATTTTGGTCAAACTAAACACCAAACCACACACTGCCTTCCCTGCACACTGTTTGGACTATATTATTTCACTTTTAGAAATGCTCCCGTGAGGCCCTAACACCCTCAGATTTAAATCTACTTCTTTTGACAGGCTTTAAGGCTTTAACTTAGTCAACCATCTAGATGAGCCTATTATTTCTAGACTCAAAGCAGTGTTCACTCTCTACCTGCTGTAACCTTTCATCACCGTCTACTGGGCACACTCCCAGCACTTGCCTTGGAGCAGAGCAAAGCCCACCCCTCCACTGGAACTTCGCAGGCCTGCCCATCCAACCATTCAAAGCCACTAACCACCTCGGGGCCCAGCCCAACCTCCACAGAGCCCACAAAAGTGGGTAAAGCTACACCAGCCTCATGACCGAGGGACAGCCTCATTCCACTGTTCTGACCCCAAGGATGTCTGGATGTCATGTTTACAAATGCAGATATTTTGAAGAGAATTATATCATCAAGAATGAATTTTCATCAAGAAAGCATTGTCTGGGTAATTTTTTTGTGTTGTGTTCACTGTTACCTATAAAACACAAATCTTTAGACAGTGTTTATCTATGACTAAATTACTCTATGCAGTTTTAACTGTTATCAGTTGTATCTTGTGCTGATGATTTTTTCCAAGTCTAAATGTTTGCTCTGATCCAGTCAAAATGTGCTCAGAACCCACAGAGGGATCAGTGTTGCCTGCTTTACATATATATGCCCATCCAGTCATCAACAGTCTAAAACAAATGTAATTACATAGAATCTTAAATTATTTTAAACAATTAAAAAATTTTAAGAGCGTTAAGAACTGAAATACGATACTCTCCCCATAAAAGGAGCTCAACAGAAACTCAGCTCGAGGTAAGAGCCTGAGCTAGGCTGAGTTCATATGAATGCGTTTGCTCTCACCGATTCAGAACACACCCAGCCATGGAAGACTCTGGAAGCAACAACCCCTCCCCCTGAACAGTGTCATCAGCTCTGTCTTGGTGTGACAGAGTGTTGAACTCTATTGTCTGAGAATGAATCAAGAATAATCTACAGGGGCGCCTGGGTGGCACAGCGGTTGAGCGTCTGCCTTCGGCTCAGGGCGTGATCCTGGCGTTGTGGGATCGAGTCCCACATCGGGCTCCTCCGCTATGAGCCTGCTTCTTCCTCTCCCACTCCCCCTGCTTGTGCTCCCTCTCTCGCTGGCTGTCTATCTCTGTCGAATAAATAAATAAAATCTTTAAAAAAAAATAATAATCTACAAATTCAGGTGCCAGGTTTTCTTTAGATAACCTTTTTGAAGGTGCCTATTTCATTTGGCAAAGCTTTATACGGTGACTTGGAATCTTCCTGAGCACGGGCCATGGGAATCTAAACACTTGCTACTTGCCTCCATGGAGGGCTGCTAGATTCTCGCCCTCACCTCTCCTCTTCTGTGGTGACCACAGAGCCATAGCTCCAACTGGCTGTGGCTGGACTCCACTGTGACACGAAGTTGTTCACAAGACCCGGCAACCAGCCAGGGCAGCTGTCTCTTTGAATCATTCGAGTTTCATGCCCAGCCAATCCTTCCCTGAGTTTTCCCATTTCTGTGGTACTGTCATCCACCAGCCAGTAGGCCCAGGTCTCTGATTCTAACTTCCTGTCTCTGAGCCTGCTGACCCTTCTTGCACAACTCCCCCGATGCACCCCTTTCCACAGCTCAGGTGCCACTTTGACTGCATAATGTGTCTGCCTCATTCCCCAACCTGGATGCCCTGTCCCCCTCTCCTGGCCCTGTGCCCACTGCTGCCCCAACGGGAGAACTCGCACTGCCAGAGCTCTGCACGCGCCTCCTCCCCTCTGCATGTCAGGCCCTCTTCCCTGGTGCAAGCCCCCCACCCCGTACCCACCCCGCTGGCTCCTCACTATCGTTCATCCACAGCTGGGTTCTCAACCATACGACCCACTCTGTCTTCTTCTCATCTGCTCCAACCCTACCCTTCTCCTGGGCCCAGCCAGTCAAGGCGGAATCAGACCTCACTCGTGGTCTTCACCGCCACTCCCAGCCACGTGTCCCTGGATGAGTCCCATGCTCTCCCTGAGCCTCAGTTTCCTACCGTCACCAGCGCTGTCTCATGGAGGTGGCATGAGGGCGAATGGAGAGGCCGGAGGCCTAGGCGCAGTGTCCAGCATGGCATTGCCCCCCCACCCTGCACCTTTGAGAAGCTTTCTCTTTCCACATCACACAGACTTCTTCACCACTTCACATCTTTGTGGGACTCATTACACCTGGTTTCTTCTCCTTAAATTGTTTTTTTGGCTGACAGGTGCACACACGCTGCCTTGTCTGAGGAATGAGCCTCCAGAGATTGCTTTGTGTCTTTTCCCGAACTCTGGTCCATGCCTGTCGTGTCCAACATGCCCAAAGTCACCACCCCGTTTTGTGGAACTGGACTGAGGCCCCACAAACAGAGCTTCCCCTTAATTGGGTGGCTCGGGTTCATGAGGCCAGCCAGCGCCTCTTGCCCTGTCTACACAAGCAACAAAAGCCAACCTTGACAACTGGGCACCACCAGGAGAGCACACGGATTTCCCGGTTGTTTTTCCCTCGCCTTAGATGTCAGCACGACATATGCTCTCGTGCCAACAGCGGGCTTACCACTCACTTCACCCCACTCTGCTTTCTACCAAGACCCCAAAGAAGAGAGAGGGTATAGATGCGGCCAGCACCTCTCCACCAGGTCTGTGTGGCCACTGTGCCTGGACTGCCTAACTCACTGATAAGGCCTGCTTGAGAAACTTCTCGACAATGTTCACATTTCATTCCCCCTCCCGCTTCCCGCCCCCACAACTTCTAAATAAGAAAAAAAAACAACCTTCTAAAAATGAAAGCCTCTGCTGCCGATTCAACGGGGGGCTGACTGCCCGATGAGCAGAAGGCAGGCAGCTGAGCGCGAGGCTCATGGCATCGGCGTGAGTCTCCTTCAAAGACTCCGGGTGAAATGTTTCGGATTCAACATCGATTGTTTTAACTGCTCGTAAGTGTCCCCTCCCCAGTGCAGTTCGTTTTGGCAGGGGGCTGCAAAGACTTCCACCTGTCTGAGGGCAGTCAAGTTCCCTTGGTTCAACCCTTCCACTCTGTGTGACAGAAACATGGGCCTGACCATAGTGGGAGAAAACAGATTTTGAGATAACAAGTCGCTTTGAGGTGGGGGTTGGGGGAGCCTCGAAAACAGTGACCCGTTTGAAGTAAGAAAATGAAGTAAGTAAGAAATTGAAATAAGGAAATGAAGTAAGAAAAGGGTAGTTTGGGAGAAAAAACTTACAGGCCAGCATGAAATACTTGTATCTCCCCTTGTGAATACGGGCTGCGTGGGCTTGTAGGTGAGGTATAACAGCCTCACCCCTGCGGCCATTTCTGAAAGGTAGACAGGACTTTGCAACACGGGAGATCCCTAAAACAAGGAAATGGTTGTACCTAGAATATCTTTCATTATGACATGTTGATGCAAATAAGGGGGGAAAGTAAGACAGACCAAATGCACAATAGCATTGAACTTATGTTTCCCTTTAAAATATGGCTATAAGATTGAGGAACTATTGCGAAGTTAATAGGCACAAGTGACCTTAAAGGTAACACAGGGGGCTGTATTGCTCAGAAATCCTGTCTCAGAATATTCTTTCAGCTTCTCTCTCCATCCCCATGACAGGGCCCTGGAGAACTGGGGTCCTGCCCCAGGTGCCAACCTTTAAAGAGCCTTGCTCGGCCATCCCTCTGGCTGCAGCCTTCCCCACGGGGCAATGGGGCAGTACCTGTCTGGAGTCTGCACCCCACTTCTCCAGGTACCCAGGACCCTGAGTTCATAGCTTCAGTCTCTTCCCTAGGAAGGCACTCCATCTGCTGTGTGCATCCCTAGACTCATGGGGTGGCCAAGGGGCAGCTGTTGGCAGCGTTGGACACAGACCTTGTGTGTCTAGACCGGAGGATCCACACTGGGGGTGGGAATAGTCAGGGATCCACAGGGCGGATGCTTCTGCCCATGCCTCTGAGTTCACAAAACTTCCCGGAGTCTGAGAATTGTAAATTGGAGCCTGGCCTTCTGGATGAATGAAGCTACATTTGTTCCGGCAGGAGGACAGAGTAGATTTTCTTCAACACTTTGTCAGCTTGTTTTATACACTTCCCCTAGCAGGGCTGGCTTGTGCTCGACAACGAAGACCTGATGCTGAAACACAGGCTCACCCAAACTCTTCAAAGCCAGGCGCTTCCATCTATCTCTGGAAAGAGGACACCGGTCCCAGTTGCGTCTCCCGTCTGGCAGAAGAAGGAGGCTTTCACAACAAAGATAAGGAAACCAGCCTCTTCTTAGGGGCCGCAGAAATATGGAGGCTGACATCTGCCCCTAAACAGAAGGTTCCACCTGAAGGAGTGTGACAGCCGAGCACCCTGGGGGCCGGGCGCTGTGCTCTGGGAGCAGTGTCCCTCCTTGCTGAGGCTTCCCTGGCACCCGCGGCAGCGGTGGGTCCACACCTCCAGCTCAGGTCTGCGTCTCCCTGGGAGCCTTGAGGGTCAGGTTCACTGGGCGCCCACCCCCGAGGCTCCTGGTCAGGGGCCCTGCACTGACTCTGTGGCACAACGTGGAGCACGCTGGTGGCTGTCCGCAGCCGTCTCCTCTCACATGTGTGACAGCCTGTTCTCAGCTCATTTTGTAGAACTATCACTCCAGGCCTCTGAAGTCCCCCACCCACCTATTCATCACAACATAAGAGGGAAATGTTGAGAGAGAGAGAGAGAGAGAGAGAGAGAGAGACAAAAGGGCTTCATCTTTGCAGAAAGAACTCTACCTTTGTTTTCAGAATCAACAAGGAGGGTGAGTGGGGGCTCTTAACTTCTTTGCAACTAGCAGTTGGGGCAGATCTAGCCTCCTACCCATTGAGATGTGGTGAAGGGGTGTGGAGCTGGCCCACAGGGGACTTCCACTCCAGGCAAGAGGCCACGGCTCACTGCCTGGTCCCCAAGCCGGCTCACATGCTCCATTCCAGAGAGCAGGCAGAACA
Source organism: Ailuropoda melanoleuca (assembly GCF_002007445.2). Classification (NCBI taxonomy): domain Eukaryota; kingdom Metazoa; phylum Chordata; class Mammalia; order Carnivora; family Ursidae; genus Ailuropoda; species Ailuropoda melanoleuca. Next base: position 108,886,231 of record NC_048221.1, read on the forward strand.
TGGCACGCCCATCTGATCTTCCTTCTCCGGGCTCTTCCCTGTGAAGCTGGTTTCAAAGGAGAGACAGCTGTGGCCCCTGGCTCAGGTCAGGCACACAGTCGCAAGAGGGAGCAAGCACACTGGCCGCTGGCTTTCCAGACACAGTCCTTTCAGCCTGGGGCACACGTGGCCATTCACTCAGCAAGAGACAAGGGCACAACTCTTCTGGACTCCCCTCTCTGGAACCTGCAGTCTCCCCATGTGCGGGGAGACCGTCCACCCGCAGATAGATGGGGCACTCTCTGGTTCATCCAGTGTGGCCCCCAGCTCATCATGGCCAGGGGGTCCTTACTAAGGTGGACACCAGTGGTGGCCACTATTGCCAGATCTTCTCCCTGGCGGAGAGCCTTCCCCGTGGGACTGCCCCACCTACCTGCAGACCCCTTGTTGTAAAGACAACTCCGGCACGGATGCTCAGCTGGAGGTCACACGCCCCACACCCCCCGTGCCACGGTGATCCATGAAGAGAAGAGGAGTTGACCAGTTCTGGAAAACCAAGAGCTGTGGACTCTAGATACAGCACTTAAATCAGGAAGGTAATGGACATGACAGCTGTGAGCAATTGCCTGGGATGCGGCATCAACCCTGATGTTCCATTTTGAGGGGTTCACCTCTGAATTTAACACAATGCTTTGCTCAGGACTTGGGTATCTCTATGTCCTCGGCCCCATCATGGTGGCTTACTCACGGGCCCCAGGTCCTCCCATGCTGCGCATGTCCAGGCTGGGTTTGGTCCTGTCTGCTCCACCTTGGTGCCAGAAACAGGCCAGGCCTCCCCGTAGCACCCTTAGCGCTTCCTTCCACCTCAGCCTTCACCTCCCATCTCTCTCAAGGTCCCATAGGCTCCTGTAACGTCTCCAGAACAGCGACTCCCCACGCCAGGCCTACCACCACCGCTTCTCAGCTTATCTCCTCATAGCTGCATGCTGGACAGCCAGGCCTGGCCTCCGCGGGTCACAATTCGCCTCCACATCACAGCTGCAAACACTTCCTACAGCCCCACACTGGCCATGCCTTCCCCTGTTCCAGATCTTTCCCAGAGCCCCGCTGACCGTGGAGGTTGACAGTGAAACTCCCAGACGAGGTCCACAAAGCCCTGTGGGATCCTCACCTTGTTCCCTATGTGTGCCCTGCCTCCAGACGCACCAGACCACAAGTGCTTTCCCAAATCGTGAATTTCATGCTGCCCATTCTGCTTTGCCTTCTGCTTGTAATGTCCTTTCCACCTTTGTAATATAGGTAAATCTTACCCATCCTTGCTGGCCGCCTTGCTGGGCACTTAATGGGGAACATGTGAACCCCATACTTAAGCCTCTCCCAAGTTGTCCCAGAGCATCTGGTCTATGGAAACTGTCATCCAGTTCTCACTAACTGTCCTTGAGAGCAGGGGCCATTCCTTACTGGATCTTTCATCCCCAGAACTTAACCCAGTTCCTGGCCCACAGTAGGCCTCCAACACGTGCTTGTTGGATGAGGGTGGGTGAATAAGGGAGGAAGGAAGAGAAACACCTGTACTGTTCTTGAAGGACAACTGAGTAGGTGCTGGACTCAGGTGAGGCAGGACCAGATTTTAAATGTTTGTTCTCCGTGGGGCAATCATAGCTTGAGAGATGGAGCAAGCTTCAGCTTCCATGGGACATCCCGCCATTTTGTCCCATGGTCTGACGCAATATCTCAGTCCTATCCCTTAGGACTGACAGAGTCTTCACGTTCCTTGCAAGAACGACCAAAGCAAACTGAAGTCAAGTGCTCACAGCTGTAATCGGTCCTGCATCGCTGGGACTTGAGGCATCTCTGGGGCATCGATCAGAACCCAAGTGTCTCCTTAATCAACTGCTGACAAAAGCCTTTTGCAGCAATTATCAGAAAAACTCAACCACCTGTCCATGGCCCAGAATGGGTTTGCCTAAAATTTAATTTGTCTTAAACTTCTAAGGAATGAAGAACTCTCAGATGTGCACGAGACAAGGAACTCTAATGTTCACAGCATCCAGAAACTGTATCACATATTAAGAAACAGCTATTTCTAACACCGTAAAAAGTCATTTTTTCCTGCCATGTTATGTTTTTGTGACTAGCTTACATTCTGGTTCACGCGCTAGGACCCTCGAGATGACAGCCATAGGAGTTTAGACGCCGTCTCCACCACACGAGCTTTTTGCTACTCTCTCGGGCACAGAATACTTTTCACCTATAATTTTAGAAATCTGTGGGAATTTCTTTATTTTTCAGGCTTCCAATTAAGAGAGAATTTCCAAGTGCTTTTTCAGGGGGAAAAAATCACAATAAACAGTTTCCTCTATCTCTACTTACCCTGATGTTAAATAAACTTCCCCTATCAAGATTTTAATACCCATTTTGATACAGCAAATCGGGGACCTACATGTCAGTAAAGGCAGGGGATATACTGACGAACACCTTCCTGTTAGTTATCTCGTGGTTACTTTCCTATCTAACACTCTAGGCCACTTTAAGTATATATTAAAACTTGTTACTTGATTATATCTCGGAGGATCGAATGCTCCTTTTTTTTTTTTTTTTCCTTTTTGGTTCTCACATTTCTCAGTAAAAGCCATCATTTTCAAGTTCATAGGGCATTATGTTTTCTCTGCAAATAAAATCTCATAATTCTCAAGCAAAGAGAGAGGTAAATTCATAAAGAGGAGACACAGCCCTATTTTTTCTCCTGACGCTTGGGATCTACGATAGGTTAAAAATGATGTTTTTATCTCTGGTGATTTATCAAACTCCAGATTTCATAAAAGATAAACAGATGCCCCAAAGAAAGTCTACGTCATCTTAATGTTTCATTGTGACACTTTTGGTATCTGAAGACCATAGATATTAAAGATCTCCCTCCAAAAACTCACGAGTTTCCATGATTTACAGAGTCATTTCTTGTTTTTAAAACACACTGAAGTGAGAATATGCCAGGAGACACCTTTAAAAAAAATGGTCACATTTGAAACATACAGATTATTTATAGACAAAAAAACTGAGAGCTGAAAGAAAATCTGGTTGTCAACAGACAGTTGCTTTTTCTATGTTTTTTCTGAGTTCATTTTGGTTTTTGTGTGGGTGGCTCATGTGAACTCAAAGGTTATTTGCTAAATGTTTTGTTAGATTAGAACATGTTGTCCTTTAAAATCTAAATTTAAATTTATGTTTGTTGCAAATATGTTTTGCTTTAGAATATGGGATATGGGATCATGTTTTTAAAATAGAAAATCATACCTAGACTTGCTATGATAAGACAAGAGTTCCTATACTCCTATTTTTAATTCACAGTTTAGAAGGTATTATTCTTAATCATATTCCTAGAGGGAAAACTCACACTACAGAGTTCAGCAGTAAAAAAATGTTTCTTTTTTACCTTGCTGTTGCTCTCACCTACCAGTTTGAGTACTGATTAATCTTACTTTGAAACTACTTAGGTGCCAGGAGCTGTAAAGCCAGTAAGGACTGCAGATAGGATTTTTGCTGTACAAATATAAGGTATCTTTTTCAATCACACGATGGGGGGAAAAAAAAGGAGGAAAAAAAAAAACTCCCATATTTAAGGCGGGGAGGGCTTCTTTTTTCTGTCCCTTTAGCCATGCTAAGCAACCAGATTCAAATCCAACCAGCACTTAGCGGCCCCACAAGGTGGGCAGATAGCAGCAGTCAGTTGGTATTTGAATCCTCCTTCTGCTGTGTGACACTGGGCAACTTACTTAATCTCTCTGTGCTTAGCTTCCTCAGGTGGAAATTGGATAGATAGTGGCCCCTTCCTCACTGCCTCGGCAGGGGATTAATGAGTGCTCCCTCCACCACAATTTGCACAGGGCTTGATACACTGAGCTCTCCCTAGGTGTCAGCTGTCCGCATGACTATAGGGCCCTAGTGCTTCCTCACATGATTTTTCATTTCATCCTCACAGAAAACCTGTGAGATGGAAAATATAAGACACACTATTCAGAGACAAACGCAGTAAGAGTAGTGAAAAGCAGTACAGGCCAACTTTAATATAGGAAAGTATGTGTTAAATAAATACACAAAGAAAGATCTCCAAATGTTCAAGAGGCTGTAACCCCCAGCCTCTGGTGTTTATCCGTAGGAAGGAAAGCCCTTGGAGAGTTGGTGGTGGGAGGGTTTCCCTCAAAATCTGGTGCCTAAGAAGCTTTTCTGAGCAAGGCTCTGGGGTTAGCCAGCCCGAGGGTGAAGCCCTTGGTTGTATGGGATCCTAGCCAATCGGTCCCTCCTCTGAGCCTGTTTCTCAGCGGGCTTTGTGAGCTTGTTGTGGAGACCGAAGAAACGACATGGCTCCGGCCCAGGGGAAACCCTCGTCAGATGGAGGCCGCAGTGAGCATGACGGTCGGCTGAGATACTGGGGCTCCAGGGATATGTGACACTTTATTAGCATCTGGGTCAAGTACTGCAGCTAAATCTGTTCTGAACCGTCTCCTCCACAGAACCGATATCATGCAGGAGTTAGACTTCGCCTTTTCCACTGTCCCCTTCTTCCCAGGGCAACAGAAACCTCGGGTCATTAGTCCCAAAATTCTTTCACAGACGGTCACCTCCTTCACAGAAGAGTGAGTTAGCAGAGTCCTCTCAAGACAGCTTTCTTAGTGACACGCTCCAAGTGGAGTGATTAGGGGCCTCAGGGGCTCAGACCTCTAGCTAGGCCAATGTGACGGCATTTCTTGGGTGAACGGTACTGGGGGTCTTTGGGTGGGGCTGACCCACATTACATGTTTCCCTGTGTGGCCACGGGGAGAAGGCAAGGTCTGGGGGGGAGAAACGCCAGCATTCTGATGACAGGAGCAACCTTCCTGACGCTGGAGAAGAGTTCTTCAGTAGACTTAGAGAAGCCTGGGAGCCACTCTCCGCCTCACTCACTTTCCCAGAAGGGGAAAGGCCAGGAATGTGGTATGATGTTGGGTGGTCTGCACTGTAGAACTTTCTCTTCTGTGTCCATTTGCTCATGAAGCAATGCTGCCGCTCCTCCAAGGGCTGGCGTGTAGCAATGCTTCAAACTCACACTTTTCTTTTCTTTTTATAAAGCCACCCTCTGCATGAGCCCAAAGTCCCCCATGCTCTTACTTAAAACAGTCTCCATTCCATTGGGTGCCTCCCTCGGCAGGAGCCTCCACTCTCATCTCTGTCCCTTGGAGCAATCTTGTGTAAGCGCAGGGAAGGCGTGTCCACCTGCTGGCATTCCAGATGGCCCCTCTCCGCTGTCCCAGACTCAAGGCTTTAGGGACCCAGCAACTCCTGCAGAGGACTGGAACAGTCGCATGGGCTCTCCTAGTGTCACACGCTCTGAAATGGGGACCCTCAACTCCCTACTGCACCTTTTGTTCTCAGGAACGAATGGCTCTGAGGTTCAGCCATGTGACCGGGGCAGAGGGAACGAAGCTGGAGATGGTCCTTCTCTTCCCCGTGTTGGGGCCTCCAAGATGCTGCTGCACATTGTGCCTGCCCATTCCTGGCTCTCTAGACCCCCTTGCCTGCTTCTACCACCCACACAGTTAACGGGGGCTAGACAAAGAGGAAGGTCAGCATCAGGGGGCAGCAGTGCCCAAAGCTCCTCCCTCCCAGCCCAGACCACCTGTCAGGGCACGCTGGGCCTGCTTCTAAATATTGTCCCACCCAGCAGAGGGTCCCCCTGGGAAAGGAAGGCACACAGGTTGTCCCAGCCAACACAATACCTGTGATACCTACCCTCCTTCCCCACTTGCCAGACCGCCATCTCCAGCAGCAATAGCAAAACACACTGAAGAAACTTGTATTCAAATAAGATATATTGATTTTCGACTTCGGTTCCACCCCGGAGGGCAGGTTAGCATCTCAAGTGCAGAGGATTTAGGGTCTTGGGGCGCTTCTGCAGTGGAGTGTAAGGGGGGTGACAAGGACCTAAATCCACACGGGGCTCCTGGATGAAGTTATGGAATTTGATTTTTCTGAGCTCGAATAATGAAATGCACATTCATTGAGGTGGTAAGTATATTCTCGTAGTTCCTGGAAGATGAATGCCAAAGCTGAAACCAAGTTGAGGTGAATGTAGTTTTGTTTAAAGAATAGCTCCATTAACCATGGGGATGAAAAATGCTGATCCCATGAAGGATACTGGAGCAAACACTCACGGATAAAATACAAAAAGAATGCTTTAATAACACATATGATCACATTTTTATTAACAAAGAAAGTCTTGTTTGGAAATAAATCGTCCCTGAGAGGAGTCTGAAATTAATCCTCTGATAGGCAGAAAGCCACACTACTTATATATTCTAATCATAATTACAATGTGCTCTTAATGTGAACATTCTAAATTATTAGTCACTTTATTAAGAACCAGAGAAGGGACTTCTGCAGCATAATGAGAACACCTTACAAGCTTAGAGAATGGAAAAACCAAGAGACAGTTCTGCATGGAGCTGGAGAATGGTAGATGTAATTTATTTAATAAAAGTGCTTAGTTTCTCTTTTTTGTTTAGGTGTTGGTACACCCTTAGGGGTTCAGACAGCACTGTGCTTCAGAACTGCTCTTTCTAGGGCAAGATAAAAACGTGTATCACAGAAAAATAATTTATCATTGTAATGGTTACATCCCACTTCAGAAACCACTAGAGACTGCTTAACATTTTTATTTCAAACATGGTTTTCCTGAGTCTTCAGGTGACAACAGATACTGATGCCAGAAGGCTTTTTTCCCCATTTGTTCCTAATAAAAATGGCTAGATTCTGAGTTCATTTTCATCTGGGGTGATGTTAAGGTCTGTGTTTTTGCGGACTGATTCCACCCTTCCCTCCTTTGTGCTCTTTCTTTGAAAGTCTCCAGAGGCAACATCTGGGCCTGGTCACCGAAGACAGATGGGCTCCTTCTACTTCTTCTCCCAACCCCCGGGGACCTCTGGCAGTGGCGCAGCTCGCTATTTCAATGCAATGATATGCTGACGGAATTGTCCCTGCGCAGTGCGTGCTCGGCACATTCCTACCACGAGAACCCATTCTGTATCTGTTCAGACCTCCTCATTACGGATGGCTTTCTCTATCTCAAAACATTCCTGGGATGTCTAGATGCTGTCATTGAACTAACTCTTATTATTTTTTCTTCTGTTACTTTATACAGCCAAATTGTCTTCCTCTGACACCGAAGGGGGCCAATTTCCTGAAAATAATCGTTTCCGCTACTGTGGTTATTAACCAGTAAAAGGTAGGGAATCCATTCGGATTGCTTTTGTGCTGTGGCAATATTAATTCTTTGATGTTTCCTGCCCGTGTTAAGATATCCTACGCTGGAATCTAACTTGCTTAATTGTTCTCTTGTTCTTAAGCTTAAGAAACAAGGATCTAAATGTTCCACTTTGGTAATGGGAACTAAGGATTTTGTAGAGTAGTAATTGACAGTAATAAAAGATTTTTATTGAACCCTAACTATGGATCAGATGCTAAGGTAAGGGCTTTCGAGTATATTCTCAATAGCCCCATGAGGTAAATATCACATTATCTCTATTTTATAAATAAAGATGAGACTAAAGCTCAGAAAGGTTGGTTAATTCACTCAGAGTCACACAGCAGGTAGAGGTAAATAAAGTCTTTGCATTCAGTTAACCTGACTCTAGAGCCCAAGTTCTCAACCCTCATATTAAACCTAACTATGCCCTCGACAGATGGGATGAGTGGTACAAGGCATAATGGTCAGCGTTTCCAAGACCAAGGCATGAGTTCAGGGATTCTTTGATGCCCCCTTTCAAATTTAATCCCATCTCCTAATGTTTAGAAGTGATTCATGTGGAGGCCACGTGGATCCTGCTCGTATCCTGGGAGGGTAACACCTGTGGCCCGTACACAGACGAGCAGGGGGAGGAGCCCAGGCACTGGAGCCACAGGCACCCCTGAGAGTGGAGCCATAAATGTCTGCACAGAGTGGAGAGAAAGGTCTGGGACGTCACTGCCTTCAGTAAACGTGCCTCATGTGCCGCTTTACATCTCAGGTATGTGTTAGCCTGATCAACAAATCTGAAAAAACAACCCCGCAACAGAAGAGGGGTGGTTTGCATAAACTTCTCAGGGGTGAGGCTGGTGCTGAGCGCACTGAGACGGTCCAGGAAGTGGACAGCCGGTGGGCTCCAGGACCCAGCCTCCACGGCAGGAAGGCCAGCGTGGACGCTCACACGCTCCTCCAAGAGCTGTCCAAACAGTCCAGCCTTCTGCAACATTCTGACTGCCACTGAATGCCACACGGACAGTTCCCCACAGGATGGAGCACGTGCGAACGACTCAGCAGTTGGGTTTTCATTCGTGACAAGTAAACTCGAATTCTGGTTTATATAGCTGTCACCTTTGAATTTGATTTTGAATGTGAATCTGAGTCAATTCCTCTGAGCCTCATATACTGTGGGTGTGCAGACAAATTACAATTTCTGGATCCACAGAGGAGGGAACTCAATCCTGTGCCTTAATGACCTGTGGGGAGGGAATCTTTTGCCCTCCCTCTGCCCCTCTCAGCCCCACTCTGTTCTCCTCCACTCCTTCCCCGGGGACAAGAGGGAAGTCAATCCAAATCTGGGGGGCTAGTGAGGCTGTGGTTGTTACAGAACGTGGTCACTGTGTAAAAAAGCTGCTCCCTGGGTGTGGTGCCCCAGGCCCCATGAGGAACCCGTGCTCTAGGCGTGTGCACTTGCGTGTTCTCATTCCTGTCCATACTCGCGAGCCCTGTGTCATGAGGCTCACCAAGGTCCCAGGCATTGGATTGCGCCTTGAGGGAGAGAAGAGGCCAGGCTCAGTCTACTCACCTCAACCTGGCTCTTGTCAGCTCTCAGGGAGGGGCCTGGGCAGCCCCACCGTGACTAATAACGTGGCGTTCTACTCTTCTGGGACTGCCTGGTTGGGAAGGGAGGGTGGTGGCCAGGCTGTGAGGTCGGGTGGGATTCAGGCATGCCTGGTTTGCTGGCTTGACCCTTAGCAGAACCCATCCAAAAATTCCACCCCGCGACACGGTGCCTGAGGACACACCAGGACTGGGAGCCAGGCCCTGGAGCTGTGGTGGTGACCAAACCTGACCCTGCCTTCCCAGGGCCAGCCGTGAACTTGGTGGGACAGAAAACCCCACACAGCAAACAAGCACCGTGAGAGCCTTTTTCTTTTAAGACTTCCCCCCATGGAGTAAGAGTACATGATGAATGAACGAATGATTCTTGATGCCACACAAAATTTTCAAGAATAATTTGCCGTATCTTGATGGATTTTACTCTGTTTTCAAAGTTTCACTTTATTTTATGTGATTTGAGTTTGTTGAGGTCATAATGGACACTCAACGCCTTCTCGGTGTCTGCGCTCCTGACATGGAGGCAGGATAACTCTTCGCTGTGGGTGCCGTCCACAGCCTGTGGGGTGTTTAGTAGTGGCCCTGACCTCTACCCACTAGCAACCCCTGCTCGGTTGTGGTAGCAAAAAAATCTCTCCAGATGTCTCCAAAAAAATCTGTCCAAATGTTTCCAGGAGGGCACAATCGCCTCTGGTTGAGAGCCACTGCTTAAAAAGGCTGAACTGGTTTCTCGCTAATTCGAGGATTAGGTTTAAGTAGCTAGTTGCAGTACTTGAAATTCTTCAGGCCGCGATCCTATTAAAACACCTCCCTTTATCTGTGTGCACCCTCCGGTGTGTTTACTTGGGAATGGCAGTCCCTGCTGGGCAGAGGGCCACTGCTGAGGGGCCCGCCATTTGCCAGCTGGCTTCTATGGAGCCAGTGCTGTTGGCAGTTGTCGGGTTGTGTTGGGTGCGCTGTTCCTGGAGTTCAGCGTTAGGTTTTGTGGGTTTGGTTTTGGTTGTTTGGTCAGTGTTCCTGGTAAGTTGGGGGTTAAGTTATTTCGGGGCCCTACATTCAACATGAGGGCTCAGCCTGGTGTGGGGACTGGCCTTCGTCTGCAGTCTTATTCCCAGATGCCTCACAGCCCTCTGAGCCGCCCAATTACAAATACTCAAGAGCCAACTGACCTCTGTGGATGTGCGCCAGAGACAGGGAGGCAACGTGATGAAGACACGAGTTCCAGGCACTGAAGAAGTCCTCTTTCTGGGTCATCACCTGTCAAATGGACAGAATAAAAAATAACCACTGATGATCTTCTCGGACAACAGAACTTAGAAGCAAGGCGGATGGCAAATTCTCACATTTTGGTACCCCCTTAAGCCTGGGTAGGTTGCAAGGCGGACCTCCGTGACCCACAGGAGCTTTGTTGACGAAGAAACGCCATCAGTGTACTGTGAGTCCGGTTTACATGTTTGTAGGAATTCCTCACACGTAGCAAACCTGTGTGACGCCACTGCCAGCTGCCGACTCTTGAGATGGAACAGGCGTCCGGGAAACAACACGAAGGGGAGAGTGCGCGCCCCGATAAAGCGACACTGTGTTAATGGGGTCGCTCGCTGCCTGGAGAATTGCAGATACCAGAATGAGCTGCATAAATCTAATCACCAAAACGAACCTGCCTTCCCTCCCTCGTTCCTTTCACGGTAGGCTGGTGCTTCCATTCGTTTGCAAGTTGTTTCTGGAATGCCTGGTAGGTCTCCAGCACGGGCGTTTGGCAGCAGCCAGGCACGATGCGTGTGAGGGGCTCCCGGGAGCGTGGAAACGGCACTCACAGCGCCTCCACGTCATCCGTCCATCGGACCCGTCCCTTTAGCCGGCCTTCCCCGTGGGAGGTGGTCTTTCAGTGCTTCAACGAAGGGAGTTGTTTTGCTTTGTTCTTTGCTTTGCTTTGTTTTGTTCTGTTTTTAGTTGGCGAGAAGTGAGGAAACAGGACTAGAAGAAGATAAGAATGAAGAAAATACACAAAGAGAAAGATGCCGAATCACGAAGCTGGCAGTTAGTCATTTAGGTGGAGCTCAGGGTAGATTCTTATCTGACCAGAGAAGAGTGTTAAATGTGTCACTTCTGACTTTTCTTTGTTTCTTCTTGCCTTTTTGTTTTGTTTTGTTTTGAAACCCTAACAGTTTGATATTTAAAATTTCAGCCCTTGTCTTTGCTCAAAGAAATAACACTCAAATAGAAAGTCAGACTCTCTGCATCGGCTTCCCGTTTGTTTTAAACTCACACGCTGTCGAGCCCTGTGGTTGGAAGGGAACCTGCCCCCTGCAGCTCCACGGTTCCTGCAGGGCCTGGAGGACTTGCTTTGTCAAATCCCTCCTGTGACAGAGGGCTTTGTGCTCCGGTGGAAAAACAGCACTGCAGAAAGCCTCCACCCATGTATAATTTAGCATGACCACCTGGGGCAGCAGGCACAGTTTGGAGGACCATGTCACATGTGCCTCGGAGTCCCCACCTATCTGCGGCGTCTTATGACAGTCAAGGGAGAGGATAATGTCTGTCTTGCTCCCTGAATCAATATGTCTTGGTACTAGAATCAAAACGACAGCTGAAAAGGTGTGGTAGAGAATGCAGCTCTCAAGGAACGGACTATAGCACATCTTTGGCAGAGGTGAGGACAAGAGCTGGCCAAATACTCCTGTCCCCAAACTCTACCCATCACACTGTAGAGAAAAACACCAGGAAATCCGTGTTGGGGCCTGGTGGACGGGCTCTCCTAACTATGTGTCGGCTGCCCCCCCAGCCCCCCGCTGTATGGGAAGGAGAGAGGAAGGGTAAAATATTGGGCAGGTGTGTCCAAACAGAACTGAGGGCACTCTTATATTTTTAAAAAACTCAACATATACATTCAAATCTTTCACTGGTCCAATCTAGAGAAAACCAGAAACAGACAATTGGCTGGACAACGTAGACCCTACATGAAGAAGGGACTTCAGATGAGAAAACACTGCAGAAGACCCTTTACAAAACTTGCTGTGACTGCACCCTCAAAAAGTACAAGGCAAAAAAAAAAAAAAAAAGCAAGTTCAAGTTAAGGGGAAAGGAAGGCCTGCCAACCTGTTCCTAAGTGCTTTTCCTCATATGTCGACATCACATTGCTGCAGCACCACCCACTCGAGCAGGTTCAGTGTGACCTCGTCCCTGCTGGCAAGTGTCCCCTCACACCCCACTCCAGACAGGAAGGTTGGCATGACTTGCCCCCCATTGAAGGATGGCACCCAGGACTTGACTTGGGAACATGTTGATAGAAGGCAGATGCTTGGGAAAGCAACAGGCTGACCGATAAGCCTCTGTCCCCATGAATTAGAGTTTGCTGGCCAGAAATAATAGGTTGAAGCCAACTGGGGGCTGCACAGTGGTCCACACGTCCAGGTGGGGCAGCCCAAGAACAGTGTGTGGGGGCCCATTCCAGCCACTGTCAAGTGGTCAAAACAAGTAGATCAGAAGGTCAAACCCTGGTTCAGCCTTTAAGTATAGACTCAGCATGAGCTCCGGGGTGTCACTGCCCACAACTGTAACCCAGCTGATAATTGCTATGCAGAGCACAGGATTTTTAAATGTATCCATTGCACCAATAACATGCAAAACCACAGAAATCAAGTATCTAACCCTCTCCTTACAAAACCTTAATAGGAGGTTTCTGGAGAGTGGATTTGTTTGTTTGTTTGTTTGTTGTTTTTTTTGAAATGGATGGCTGTTCTTTACTTCAAGCAGTAAACCTGCTACTGAAAACTTGTGTGTAACTTAGCTTTATGCAAACTAAAGTCTTCTTAAAATGCACCAGACAACAGACGCTGTTTTAAGCTCTTAATTGCATTTGTTCATTGAGTCTTCAGAAGCCCTGGAGGTAGGAATTACTGACATCTTTTGATACCTTCATTTTTGCAGGTGGAAAACTGACACAGGTTGAGGAATTTGCCCAAGGTTGCAGAGCTGGATTGGGACTGGGCACCCAGGCTTCTGAGCCCATGTTTCTAACCACAGGCTACACTGCCTCCCAATGGACTAATGGGGAGTTGGTTCCCTGGCAACACCTGTCCCTCCCAAATATAGTTCATAAAGATGCATTGTCACACAACGGTCATGTGTAACGTGAACCATATTCCACACTTAAAACCTCTAGTGGAAATAAATGCTTACTTCCTAATAAATCATCACACAGTTAAGACAGGGCTGAACTCATTAAGAAACCCTGCTGGCCTCCCTTTTGATGGATGCCTATGTGCATTCTTCCTTCTTCTTTTCTAGAAAAACCCCCAAAACCTTTGGGCAGCAATATATCCAGTTAAAAATACTTATCTCCCTACAGAGGATCTACCAAAAAAACCTCAGCTAACATCACACTTAAAAGTAAAGACTGAGTGCTTTCTCCCTAGGATTGGGAAGACAAGAATGTCTGTCAACACTTCTACTCAGTGTTGTCCTGCAGATTCCAGCCAGGATAATAAGGTAAGAAAAAGAAATTAAAGGTGTAGAGATCGGAAAGGAATAAGTAAAACTGTCTTCATCCAAAAAGACATGATTTTCTATGTAAAAAATCCTAAGAAATGTATCAGAAAGCTACTAAAACTAATTAGCAAATTAAGCAGCAAAGTCACAAGATGCAAGATTTTGAAAAAAAATCAACTGAATTTCTATATTCTAGCAATGAACAATTAGTACTTGAAATAAAAATACCATTGCAATAGCATCGAACATACAAAATACTCACAGATGCACTTTACACAGCACATGCAATATCTGTATGTGGAAAGGAAAACGACATTGCAGAAAGAAATTGAAAGGGAACACACAAATGAAGGGAGAGCTATACTGTGCTCATGGGCCAGAAAACTGTACAGTGCTAAGATGTCACTTCTCATTGTGATCTATGGAGTCAGCACAATGCCAAGCAAAATCCCAGCAGACTTTCATGGGTGTAGAACTTGGCAAGCTGATTGTAAACCTTATATGGAAATACAGATGACCTCGGGTAATCGAAACCATTTTGAGAAAAAAACAAGTTGGAGGATTCACGCTAACTGATTTCAAGACTTAGTATAAAACTATGGTAAATACAACAGTATGGTATTGGAATAAGAATAGAAATATAGATGAATCAGAAAAAAAAAGAGTCCAGAAAAAGAGCCATATAGGCATGGTCAACTGATTTTCGACCAAGGTACCAAGGTAATTGAATGCGGGGAAAAAGTCTTTTCAACAACTAAACATCCACATACAGAAGCAAAGAAATAAATAGATGAAACTCAACTCTTACTTCACACCATATTAAAAAGTTAACTTGAAGTGGATCACAAACCTAAATGTAAGCCTTAAATCTAAAATAAATTCTGGAAGAAACCATGGGAGAACACCATAGTGACACTGGGATAGGCAAAGATTTTGTGAGATAAGACACAAAAAGGTTGAATTTCATCAAAATTAAAGTTTTACTCTTTAAAGACACAAGGAAATGAAAAGACAAGTTATGGATTAGGAGAAAATATTTGAAAAATCATGTATGTAATAAGGACATCTATACAGAATTTACAAAGACAGCTTACAGCTCAATAGTAAGAAAACAAAATCCACTTTAACAAATGGGCAAAAAGTTTGAACAGACACTTCACCGAAGCAGATAAATGAATGGCAAATAAACACATGAAACAGATTTGAGAAATGCTAATTAACACCACAATGAGAAACCACGACACACCCACCAGAACTACGTGAGTAAGACTGGCAACACCAAGCACTGGTGAGGAGGTGGGGCAACTAAAACTCATTGCAGGTGGGAAGGGCAAAAGGGCAAAATGGCAAAATGGTATAGCCACTTTGGAAGACAGTCTCCTGGTTTCTTATTAAGGAACACATGTGTACCATCGAACTCAGCCATTCCACTCCTAGATATTTACACAAGATAAATAAAAATATATGCCATGCAAAGAGTTGTCTGACAGCATTCATAGAAACTTCATTCATAACAGCCCAACTGGAGTTAATCCATATGTCCACCAATTGGTTAATGGATAAACAAATTATAGTACAGCCATACAAAGTAATACTCCTGCACAAAAAGGAACCAACTATTAATACACCCAACAATTTAGATACCTCTCAAATGCAAAAGACTATTTACTGTGCTATTCCATTGATATGAAATTATAAAAAAGGCAATCCTATTTGAGAAGAAAAATCTGTTCTCCAGGAGTCAGAGCAGGGGGAGGGGTTTGACTACAAAGGAGCAGGAAGAAACGTTTTGGGGTGATGGAAATGTTCTATATCTAGACTATAAGCACTTTCCAAAACTCATTAATTGTACACTTAAAATTGGTCAATTTTAATATATATTAATTATATATATATATATAAAATAAAAGTTGATTTTTAAAAATGCTCACCTCCCCAGGCTCCCTTACAGCTAGAGTTAGATGTGTAGCCCCCATGGCCAAGGACAGTGGGCAGAAGTCTACTGGGCGGTGCTTCTATGAAAGCTATTGTTTTCCTAATTAAAAAAAATACAGCCTGAGCTAGCACGTGCCTTTTTTCTTCTTTGTCCTTTTCCAATTTCTTTGCTTGGAACTTACCTATCTTGTGAGCAGAAGAACAGGTAAAGTCACACTAAGTTACATTAAGGTTGCTGTAACACATGACCGCAATCCTGGTGACATCACACAACAGAAATGTATACTCTCACAGTTCTAGAGGCCAGAAGTCAGAATCAAGGTGTCAGCAGGGCCACGCTCCCTCCAAAGTCTGCTTTGCTCTGTAGGGGCCTCCTCACAGAGCTCATGGCAGACCAGGAAGGGCTGCTCCTCACCTGCTCAGCCCACACCTCTGCCTTCCTGTTGCTCCTCTTACCTGACATTCCATCTTGCCTTTCAGGAGAGGGATGGGGGGGTCTTTATATATTTTTCTGCCTTCTTATATTTTTTTATGTCTTTTCTTTCTTTTCTTTCTTCAGAAAGAAAGAGAGTGGGGGTAAGGAGGGGTAGATGGAGAGAGAGTGCCTCAAGCAGTCTCCATGGCCAGCACGGAACCCAACATGGGGCTCCATCTCATGACCCTGAGATCATGACCTGAGCTGAAACCAAGAGTTGGATGCTTAACCAATTGAGCCACTCAGGCGCCCCTTTACGTCTTTCTTTTTAAAAAACTTTGTATAGTTCCCTTCCTCTCTTGAGTTCTTCTTTCCACCTCTGTTTCGAGCCTTACTCAATCACGTTTTCACCCTTTTATATATTTAATTTTTCTGTATTTTTCTGCTGTTCTATACTTTTTCTATTTTTCTAGGGTTTGTTTTTTGAGGTTTTTCTTGCCCTTATGTTTTTTAGTCTTTCCCCTGCTCTGTGCTGTTCTGTCTTTTCTCCTGGGCTAAATCCACTGCTTCCCCTTTCACTCCTCTCTTAAGTGTTCGCACACCAAATTAATTCTCCCTTTTCTCTTTAGGCTTTCCTCCTGATTTAACTTGGTTTCCTCTGACTGGCTTTGGGAAGGGGACCCCTCTCCTCCCCACCACAGCCATTCTTCCTGAATTCTGTCTTCTCCAAAAGGCCCCAGCCTCTTCCTACATCGACAGCCGGGTGTTGGTCTGTTCTGTACTAGTGCCTCACAGAGAGCAGGGTGTCTGGGTCCAACAGCTGGCGGCTCACTGGCAGCTTTCTGAACTGGGAGTATGAGATTCTCTGCACCTTGGCCCTTTGGACCTGCACTGCAATCCAAGACAGCCAGAGAAACATCCAGCTCAATGTCCTGCTACATCCCAGGTGAAAGGACACAGCACGACACCTTTATGTCTACTGTTCCAGCTTGTTTTCTATGAGAAGGAAAAGTAAATATGCTCAAAATACCCTGGAGAGGGCTGTGTCCTGGCTTTGGGAGCCTAAGGGGAAGGGCCAGCTGCAGGGTTCGTGTCTGGTCTCAGAACCTGGGTCAGTGGCCCTCTGTCTACCACCCCCATCCCCAGACACTTGCCAATCCTAGCTGTGGACCAGGCTCCACTGCACGAGAATCTCCCCTTCTCTTAGAAGGTGGCAGATGGCAGTTCTGTCGGGGTGGGGGTGGACGGAACAGCCCTTGTTCGGGGAGATAAGCCCTCGGGGTGAAAGGCTGGGATTCACATGTTTTCCTAGAGAAACACAACTTAAGAATGATGAATGGCATGATAGTAGGAAGGGGTCCATCAGGGTTTCCTGATCATATCCACGTCCCCATAGTGCTTGTCTCTGTAATAAGAAAGACATTCTGATTGTATAGTAAGTCTCAGGAAAGTCCAGTAACAGTCCTAGATCGCTCACTGGAACACAAACGGATGTGGCTCCAAAGAGTATGACCTACGAGAGGAACTCCTGCTGGACCTTGTCGTCTCCAGTCCCCAACAGAGCTTGTTCAGTGCAGCTGCATTAGCAAAGATGTCACCCCACGTGGCCCTCATCGTTCACACAGGGGCTCCCCCTATAGACAGCCTGCTCTCCTTCCCAGTGGCGCTGGGAGCACATTCTCAAGAAACACGCATTCGAAGACATATGTGCATGCACGCGCAGGCTCACGTGCACACACACACACACACACACACACACACACCCCACATGGCTCCTCTCTACTTTGACTATGTCCAGTCCTAGGACATACTCCCTCTCTTGCTTCAGATATTTTCACGTGCAGTTCTCTCCACCTGCCATCTGCCCCATCTGACTGCCCCCTCCTGGGTCAGGAAGCCTCCTGACAGCTCCCCCTCCCGCCTGTTGTCTGGGCCCCCACCAAGTGGCACACCCATCCATGGAAGCCCTTCCCATGCAGCAGTGTATGCACTGTTCTGACCAGGGCAGGACCATGACCAGCCCAGCCCCCAGCACAGTGGCCAGGGCCAACGACCACATCAAGGAGCCCCCTCACACGCATGGGTGGTCAGGATAGACATGGACACGGGGGGTAGGGACTGGAAAAGAAACTGGCTTCAGAGGGCAGAGAAATCACAAGAGGGAATTGAGTAGAGTGAGATCTATGCAAAAACAGGGCACGAGACTCCTGGTCTGCCTCTCCTTGCACCGCAGTTCAGGTGTCTGTTGGATCTTCTGGGGGCTGCCAAGGTGTTTGCAGCCCCTTTTCTCACCTGTAATGTCCTCCAAGCTCTGGTCTTTGGGCCTGGCAATACAAACAAACCCCAAAGATGGAGCTCATTCCTAGTGAAGACCTGACTATTTTTGTTACACATGCATGAGTTCCAGGAGTGGGGGGCCACACATGTTTGATCTGACCAGTTGCTAAATCTTTTCCCTGCTAAGGCTTAACTGAAATTGTCAGAACATGAAATCAATAGACTCTTGGCAAAGGGCTGCTATAATTGAATATATTACTTCCTAATTTCTCCTCCTTTTTCGTTTTTGTGTTAAATTAAGAGTCTGCTTCTCATTACTTAGCCTTTCAGAATAGAAAATGATTGTTGGATGATACACTCTCTCTGGTCATGGAGCATACATTTGAACTCAACGCTCCTGAAATCAATCTTGATAATTTCCGACAACAGATTTGTAAATAAACAAATGTTTGATACCTTCTCCCTTTCCTAACTACTTCCTCATTTTAAAAGTTCCTTCTAACAGTTCTGGTGGAATAGAAGGGGGGAATCAGGAGGCCTTAAATAGATTTTACAGGCACCAAAGTATGCATTTTGGAGTACGATCAGCTAGAAAGATCTTGTTTCAATAATACGATCTTCACATTTAGCTATGTGACTATGTTATGGAACCTGACTGCCCTTAGTGACTGCTTAAAGCTGACAGAAGGCAGAACAATGTATATTTAATATGTGAAAGACATTAGGCCTCAAGATCTTTGTTTCCTGAATCTCTGCAGCAGCTCAGCTGGTGATTCACCGTGAGACAGCTGGAGGAGGCATTCTCAGGGCTGTGAGTAAAAGGCAAGGGGTAGAGCACACAGAAAGCCCACCCCAGCACAGAACACACTGTAGTTTGGAGTTTCTTAGAGCTCTGTGTTTCCTTCTCCAGTAATGGCATCTTATCCTCCCAGTGCATAAGCTGGAGTCCTGGGACCACCCCTGACCTCAACTTTGGCTTTCTCCCCCATCAAACTATCCCAAGTTTCACTGACCACCCTTCATGCTCAGTGTCACCACCCCCCAGCTCGAGCTGTGTCTTAGCTCCTCTGGGATGATGGTTACTGTGGCCTCCTAAAGGGTCACCCTCACAGCACTGACTCCAGAATGATCTTTCTGACACCAATGTGCTCAGGCCACAGTCCTGTCCTACCGGCCACCATAGTCATTCTCTTGCTAGCTTCTCTAGCCCAGGACCCAGGATGTAGACCAGCTTGAGGCTCAGGCTGACTGTACCAGTTCCTCACTCACATCCCACGCCTTGCCTGGAAGGTCCTGCCCACCTCTGCCAGGGGATGGTGTGAAATGGCCTGCTCTGCTGTTTACCATGCAAGACTCAGCTCAGGGACACTAGATCCCATGGGCCACCCTGACCCATAGAATGGGGCTGCCCTCCCTCTGCTCCAGACCCCTCTCAATGCACTTCCCCTTTACCCATATTCCTGCCACCTCCCTTCCCAGGCTGAGTCCATGGAGCACAGCCATCATGCCTTGATCATCTCTACAGTCCCAGACTCGCAGTGATTGGTGTACTAGGTCACTGGGGAGCAACTTCTTTTAAACAAGGAATTATTCACTAAAAATAAGCATCTTTATAGGACTTCTCTCTCTTTCTTTCCTAATTGTTTATTTAAATATATATCTGAAGTTCCAACGAAGCATTTTTATTTCACTGTTAGTAAGAGGCTTTTATTTTTGGCTAACGTTTTAGGAATCCTGAAATAGCACACTTCGCAGAATGTCAAGACCACCTCTGTGCGAGCTTCTGTGGTTTGGGAGGGAGAGGGATTTGAGGCACTTGTGAGAAAGAGTGGAATTAACACTGGAAATTAACAAACAACAGCAACAAAACAGCCTATTCCAACAGCCTGAGGTCCTGGCCAGCAGGGAAGGAAGGGCAACAGGTTGCCAAAAGCTGCCACATGAAATTATAGGTCAATACCTGACTGTCCATTCCCACCACCAAGCCACTAAGCTGGCAAGTGGATGGGGTGAACTTAGCACTGACTTGGTGGAGAGGCCAGAAAGGGAGATGTTAAGTCCTTTATAGGACATATCTGACTCTTTCCTTTACATTATTAGAATACCATGTGAAATGGTGTCCTAAAGTCATACACCATCTGTGTGCTTGTTTCCTAGTGTCTCAGCCTGATGGAGGCCCCTGTGGTCTGACAACTTTACCATTTCCCCTTTCTTGCAATCAGGTTGTTGGTTATATGGCAAAGCAGTGGGCCTTAGGCTACCATTCATTACAGTAGGAACTTAATGAGTGTCCTTGATCCCAGATGACCATGCAGGTCTGCTGACTGGCCTTGTGGAAAGGCAGAATGAAATAGAATAATAGGTTCATTCCTGTTAACCACAATATTACACACTCTCCAGCAGCATTGAGCCCCTGGATAAGTCTACCCCCTAATCACAGAGAACCTCAAGAAACTGTTGTCAAGCCCAAAACTACCATCATACTCAACAGTGAAGGGTTGAAAGCTTTTCCTCTAAAGTCAGGAATAAGGCAATGTACCAAAACTTACACTCCTACTGAACATAATACTAGCAATATTAGCCAGAACAATTAGGCAAGAAAAAGAAATGAAAGGCATCTAAATTGGTAAAGATGAAGTAAAATTATCTCTATTTGCAGATTATATGATCTCATATATAGAAAATCCTAAAGACTCCACCGTAAAACCATTAGAATAAATGAATTGAGTAAAGTTGCAGGATACAAAATCAAACTGATATAGAAATCAGTTGTTTCTATACACTAACAACAAAATATCTGAAAAATAAATACACACAATCCCATTTACAGTAGCATCAAAAAACAATAAAATACTTTGGAAGAGATTTAACCAAGGAGGTGAAAGATCTGTATACCTAAAAGTAAAAGACACTGATGAAAGAAATTGAAGACACAAATAAATGGAAAGAAGGATATCTCAAGTGTCCATGGATCAGAAGAATATTGTTTACATGTCCATACTACCTGGAGTCATCTAGATTCAATGTAATGCCTATCAAAATTCTAATGGCATTTGCCCCAGAAAATAGAAAAACAATCCTAAAATTCATGTCAAACCACAAAGACGCTGAATAGTCAAAGTAATCCTGAGAAAGAATGAAGCTAAAGATATCACACTTCTTGATTTCAAACAAAGCCATAGTAATCAAAACAGCATGGTACTGGCATCAAAAAGGACATGTAGGGGGTTAGTAGAAGAAAAACGAAAATAGAAGCGGGTCTTAAAAAAATCCACGCCCACGAATGTAGATTACGGGAGATTACTGACTCTATGAAACGATCCAATGTCAGAATCATCGGCATCCTGAGGGGGTAGAGAAAAACAGAGGTCTAGAAGAGATATTTGAACAAATTGTAGCCAAAAACTTCCCTAATCAAGCAAGGGAAACAAACATTCGTGTCCAAGAGGCAGAGAGGACCCCATCCAAGCTCAACCACGACAAATCTACGCCACATCACGTCATAGTGCAATTCGCAAATATTAGATCCAAGGATACAGTATTGAAAGCGGCCAGGGCAAAAGAAATTTCTCACGTACCAAGGCAAAGGTATCAGAATTACGTCAGACCTGTCTACAGAGACCTGGAATGAGAGAAAGGCTTGGGGGGGCATTTTTAAAGCTCTTTCAGAGAAAAACATGCAGCCAAGGATCCTTTATCCAGCAAGGCTGTCATTCAGAATTGATGGAGAAATAAAGACATTCCAGAATCGCCAGTCATTAACCAGTTTCGAAACCACGAAACCAGCCCTACAGGAGATATTAAGGGGGGCTCTATAAAGGTAAAAAGGCCCCAAGAGTGATACAGAGCAGCAAGTCACAACCGATACAAAGACTTTAAAGAGAAATGGCATCATTAAAATCATATCTGTCAATAATCTCTATCAATCTAAATGGCTTAAACTCTCCCATAAAACGCCACAGGGTTGCAGATTGGATAAAAAGACATGACCCATCCATTTGCTGTCTACAAGAGACTCATTTTGAACCCAAAGATGCATTCAGACTTAGAGTAAGGGGATGGAGTACCATCTTCCACGCAAATGGACCTCAAAAGAAAGCTGGAGTAGCAATTCTCATATCAGATAGACTGGATTTTAAACTAGAGGCCATAGAGAGAGACAGAAGGGCACTATATTATTATCTTAAAGGAAGTATTCAACAAGTGGATATGACAATTATAAATATATAAGCCCCCAACAGGGGAGCAGCAAGATACACAAGCCAACTCTTAACCAAAATAAAGAGACATATAGATAAGAACACAGTAATAGTAGGGGACCTCAACACCCCACTATCAGAAATAGACAGAACACCCTGGCAAAAACTAAGCAAAGAATCAAAGGCTTTGAATGCCATACTCGACGAGTTGGACCTCATAGATATATATAGAACACTACACCCCAGAACCAAAGAATACTCATTCTATTCAAATGCCCATGGAACATTCTCAAGAATAGATCATGCTCTGGGACACAAANCACAAAACAGGCCTCAACCGATACCAAAAGATTGAAATTATCCCATGCATACTCTCAGACCACAACGCTCTGAAATTGGAACT
>NC_048221.1:108908898-108909090 GCF_002007445.2 Ailuropoda melanoleuca
CATGGACGGCACTGGAGGAGATAATGCTAAGTGAAATAAGTCAAGCAGAGAAAGACAATATCATATGATTTATCTCATCTATGGAACATAAGAACTAGGATGATCAGTAGGGGAAGAAAGGGAGAAAGAAAGGGGGGTAATCAGAAGGGGGAATGAAACATGAGAGACTATGGACTATGAGAAACAAACTGA
>NC_048221.1:108909256-108941409 GCF_002007445.2 Ailuropoda melanoleuca
AAAAGGACATGTAGGGGCGCCTGGGTGCCACAGCGGTTAAGCGTCTGCTTTCGGCTCAGGGCGTGATCCCGGCGTTATGGGATCGAGCGCCACATCAGGCTCCTCCGCTATGAGCCTGCTTCTTCCTCTCCCGCTCCCCCTGCTTTTGTTCCCTCTCTCACTGGCTGTCTCTATCTCTGTCAAATAAATAAATAAAATCTTTAAAAAAAAAAAAAGACATGTAGACCAATGGAACAGAATTAGGAGACTGGAAAACACCGCTCCCCACCACCACCATATACAGCCAACTAATATTTGACCAGAGAGCCAAAAATATTCAGTGGGGAAAGTTATCTTCAATAACTGGTGCTGGGAAAACTGGATAACCACACGAAGAAGCATAAAATTGGACCCCTACCTTACAACACTCACAAAATTAACTCAAAATGGATTAAAGACTCAGATATAAGACCTGAAAACATAAAACTCCTAGAAGAGAACATAGGTAAAAAGCTCCTTGACATTGGTCTTGGTAATGGTTTTTTGGATATGACATCAAAATCACAGGCAACAAAAACCAAAAATAAGCAAGTGGAACTACATTAAATTAAAAAGCTTCTGCACAGAAAAAGAACCCCCACAAAATGAACAGGCAATCTGTGGAATGGGAGAAAATATTTGCAAACCATCTCTGTGATAAGGGGTTAATATCCAAAATATATAAGGAACCCATACAACTTAATAGTAAAAAAAAATTTTTTTTGCCTATTTAAAAAATAGGCAGAGAACCTGAATAGACATTTTCCCAAAGAAGAAAGACCAATGGTCAACAGACACATGAAAAGGTATTCCGTATCACTAAACAACAGGGAAAGGCAAATCAAATCCACAATGAAATATCGCCTCATTCCAGTCAGAATGGCTAGTATCAACAAGGCAAGAGACAATAAGTGTTGGCAAGAAAAGGGAATCACTGTGCACTATTGGTGGGGATGTAAATTGGTACAGCCAGTATGGAAAACAGTATGGAGGGTCTTCAAAAAATTAAAAATGGAACTACCATATCATCCAGCAATCCCACTTCGGGGATGTATCTGAAAGTAATGAAATCACTATCTGTACTCCTATGTTCACTGCAGTATTATTCACACGAGCCAAGACATGGAAGCCAGCTGTGTGTGCCCATGGAGGAATGGACGAAGATGTGTATATATAAACAATGGAAAATCATTCAGCCATGACAAAGAAGGAAATCTGGCCATTTGCAACAACATGGGTGACCTTGTGGGCTAAGTGAAATAAGTCAGACATAGAAAGATACTGCACGAACTTGCTTATATGTGGACTATAAAAAAGCTGAAGTCGCAGAAAATGAGTAGACGGTGGCTGCCAGGGGTTGGGGTGAAGGAAATGGGTGCCGATGGTCACAGGGCACCAACTCTCACTTATAAGATGAATAAGTTCTGGAGATCTAATGTACAAAATGGTGACAACAGTTAACAATACCGTATTACAGGTTTAAAAGCTGCTAAAGGACTGGATCTTAAAGGTCTCATATGCCCCGCCCCTTGCAAAAATCTACTTGCGTAAGGTGATATGTGTGTTAATTACCACCATTGTAGTAATCATTTCTCAATATATATGTGTATCGAATCATCACATGTGCACCTTAAACTTACACGATGTTCACAAAGCTAGGAAAAAAACAGTATAGACAAAATTGAAAAAGAAAACGCTGTTCAGTGTTCAGCCACTTATACCAAGTCAAATTCTCTAGTAATCAGTGTGCCGTAAACTAGAAAAATGTTGTTTCCATGCTATGCTGTTCAAACATGAGCCCAGAGTTTGGCACATGTCCTCACAGATTCCCTGAATCTAAGTTCTGTCTTGTCCCTTTGTCCTGTCCGGGTGACTTGCCCGCCTGTCTATGACTGGGCCTTCCACCTAAGCCAGGGCCCTGCTCCCTGTGGTCCAGCCTCCCAGACATCAAGATCCCTAAGTAGAAGGTTCAGAACCTCTAAGGTGTATCTGTCTGCCTTCGGAGTCAGCTCTCAACAGCTCACCTCTTGTCAGACTCCTGTCATCCTGGCCACTGGCCTAGATCAAAACCCATCATCGTCACCATGCTCTCCAGATTCTGTGCTGCTAGCTGGCCTGGGCACCTACCCCTCTGTGTTTTGGTATGACATTGAAACGGACACTTGGTAATTGTTGTTGTCATTAGCCATTTCTTCTTTCCCTCAATTAGTGTACCAAGATTCAGGGGCTGAGGTCTCCTGTTGGAAACTGCTAAGTTTCCAGCTTCATATATGAAAAGATGCTGGAGTGCCTGTAACATAAACAGCTTGTCTAAATGCTGGGAGGCACTGTTTAAGTTCTATCTCTAAGTGTTTTAATTGAGGTGTAAAATGCATACAGTCAGATGTATCACAGGCATAAATCTTAAGTCTACGGCTTGATGATTTCTAACATGTGTATACACCCGCATAACCACCCAGACGGAGATAGAGAAATTTCCTGCTTCGTACTCCCTCCCAGAATACCATACTCTCCCGTCTGTGATCCCCGTACCACCCTCAACTATTTTGCCCCCTATTAAATGAATGTCGCATGTATGGGGTCATGTGTTATTAACTCCTTCATGTCAGTCTTCTTTCACTAAACATAACTTCTATAAATTCACTCATGTTGTCTCATGTTAACGTGGTTTACCCCCCTCCCCCCCTCCGGCTTTTTTTTTTAGCTGATTAGAATTCCATTGTATGAATATACCACAACTGGCTTATCCAATTCTCATGTTGATGAACATTTGGGTTGTTTTTGGCTTGGGTCTATTATTGATAAAGCTGCTGTAAACCTTGTATAAATCTTTTTGTGAGCATTCCTTCATCTCTTTCGGGTAAATACGTAGGGAAGGAATTGCTGGTCATAGCGTAGGTGTGTATTTAACCTTATAAGGAAATGTCAAACTTTCTGTCACTGCCCTTTGATACTACCAATAGCAATGCACTTTCTCGTCGCTCCACACTGTCACCAGGACCAAGTGTCATCAAGCGGCTCTAATTCAACCCATTTCGGTGGGTGCGTCGTGGTATTTCACTGTGGTTTTAATTTCTATTTCCTTGATGACTAATATGGTTGAGCAAGGTTTCATGGGCTCATTACCATACTTTTATCTTCTTTTGTGAAGCGTCTTTTCAAGTCTTCTGTGCAAATTTTTTTCAGATTGTGTCTTTTCATTATTGAGTTGTAGCTCTTTATGCATTCTGGATAAAAGTCTTTTGTAAAAATAAGATTTTATTTATTCATTTGAGAAAGAGAGAAATCAAGAGCAGGGGGAGAGGCAGAGGGAGAAGCAGAGGGAGAAGCAGGTTCCTTGCTAAGCTGGGAGTCTGATGTGGGGCTTGATCCCAGGACCCAGGATCATGACCCGAGCTGAAGGCAGATGCTTAACTGACTGAGCCACCCAGGTGCCCCTGGGTAAAAATCTTTTGTCAGATACATGTATTGCAAATAATTTCTCCAAGATTAAGTTTTGCCTTTTTGTTTTCTTACAAATTTTTAATTCTGAAAAAAATCCAGTAAATTTTTAATTTAATGGTCAGTGCTTCTTACCTCCTTTCTAAGAAATCTTGGTTTACTTTAATTCCACAGAAATATCCTCCTATGTTTTTCCCTTCTGCAAGTCATATAGTTTGCACTTCCACTTCAAGTCTACTACCAATCTCAAATTAATTTTTGTGCATTATACAGGGAGTAAGTCAAGGCTCGTTTTTTCCCGCCACTCAGCTATCTAGTTTCCATTCAGATATATAGTTTCCTGTACAATTTGTTGAAAAGATTACCTTTTCACCATTTAATTTCCTTTTCACCCATGTTAAAAATCAAATGAACAGGGGCGCCTGGGTGGCACAGCGGTTAAGCGTCTGCCTTCGGCTCAGGGTGTGATCCCGGCATTATGGGATCGAGCCCCACATCAGGCTCCTCTGCTATGAGCCTGCTTCTTCCTCTCCCACTCCCCCTGCTTGTGTTCCCTCTCTCGCTGGCTGTCTCTATCTCTGTCAAATAAATAAATAAAAATCTTTAAAAAAAAATCAAATGAACATATACATGTAGGTCAATTTCTGGGCTCTCCAGTGTTCCATGATCTGTTTGTTTATCCTGACACCAATCCCATACTTTCCAGATTACTGGAGCATTAGCAGAAACTTTGAAATCGGGTCATGCAAGGCCTCCACATTTCTTCAACTTTCTCATAGTTGTTTTGGTTATTTTAGGCCATTTGTATTTCCGTATGAATTGTCATATCACCTTGTGAGTTTCTACAAAAGTTCCTGCTGAGATGTTCGACTGAGGTGGTGTTGAATCCATAGACCAATTCCAGAAGAATGTACATCATAGCAATATTGAGTTTTTCCATGTACAAACATGATATACTTCTGCATTTATTTAGGCTTTCTTTAATTACGTTCTGCAATGTTTCTAGTTATCAAGATACAGTCCTTGCATTGCTTGCATTTTTATTGTTAAATGTATTTCTAAGAATTCATGTTTTTTTAAATGATACCATATATTTCATTTTTACATTTTCTTTTCCAATTGTTTATTCATGGTATATAAAAATAAAATTTATTTTGCATATTGAGTTGTGCCTGTTAACTTCTTATTGATTTATTAGCTCTGGTAGTATTTTGGGTTTTTCTCTCTTTTTTGGTAAATTCTCTCATATTTTCTATGTAAACAATTATTTCATCTGCAAATTAAGATAGACTTATTTCTTCCTTTACAATCTTTATGTCATTTATTTATTTTCCCTGCTTTGTTGCACAAATAGAATATCCAGTGTAATGTCAAATAGAAGTGGTAAAAGTGAACATTCTTGCCTTGTTCTCTATCTTAAGAAGGAAAATGTGCAATATTTCTCCATTAGATATGATGTCAACTATAGGTTTACTATAACTATGCTCTTTCAAAGAGGAAACCACTTTCTATTCCTAGTTTGCTGAGACTTTTTAAAGCATGAACTCACCTTGGATATTGCCAAAATTCTTTTCTGCACTATATAATCATGCAATTTTTCTCTTTTATCTTGTCAATATTGCAATTATCATTGACAAACATATTTGAATGTTAAATCAACCTTGCATTCCTGGAATAAATACCACTTAGTGATGTATTTTCCTTTTTTATATATTGCTGGATTTAATCATTAATATTTTATTATATATTTCTACCTATATTCATGAAGAATATTGATTTATAAAGGTTTTTTTTTGTAATGTACTCATTAGTTCTTGGTATCATCAGTCATATGGTTTTTGAAAGAGTTTTGTTTAAGACTGGTATCTTTTTATCTTTAAATTCTGATAGGATTCAACAGAAGAACCATCTGGACCTGGAGCTCTCTTTGTGGAATGTTTCCATTACAAATTAAATTCATTTAATAGATATTTTTAGATCTTTCATTTTTTGCTTGCTTTTGAAAGTTGTATTTTTCCAGGAATTTGTTCTAAGTTCTTGAATTTATTTGCATAAAATTCTTCATAATATTCCCTTTTTTGTATTTTTAACATCTGTCTTGTATGTTGCAATGTCTCTTCTTTCATTCTTAATATTGTTAGTGCTTTATCTGTTTTTCTCTTGATCAACCTTGCTAGGGATTAATCAATGTTATCAATCATTTTAAAGAAGACACTTTCAGATTTTTTTTGTTTTCTACTATATTAATTTCTTCCTAATCTTTATTGTTACCTTTGTTCTACTTATTTTGCCCTTCTTTTTCTTTTTTTCTTTTTTTAACAAGAGAAGAATTTATTCTTTTTCTAGCTTCTTAAGGTAGAAGCTTACTTCATTTTCTTAAAATCTTTTTTTATTTTTGAAGATAAGCAATTCAAGTTATAAAGTTCCCTGTAAGGAAATTTCACTACACCCTAAAAAATTTGATATGTGTGTTTTCATTATCATTTGGTTTGAAATATTTTACAATTCCATAGTGATTCCCTTCTTTGATTCACCAGATTATTTAGAAATATGTTCCCTAATATTCATATATTTGGGAGATTTATAGGTATCTTTTTGTTGTTGATCTCTAATTTAATTCCATTGTTTTTTTTTTTTTTTAAAGATTTTATTTATTTATTTGACAGAGATAGAGACAGCCAGCGAGAGAGGGAACACAAGCAGGGGGAGTGGGAGAGGAAGAAGCAGGCTCATAGTGGAAGAGCCTGATGTGGCTCGATCCCGTAACGCCGGGATCACGCCCTGAGCCGAAGGCAGACGCTTAACCGCTGTGCCACCCAGGCGCCCCATAATTCCATTGTTGATAGAAAAAACATTCTATATTATTTCATACTTTTAAAAAATTTATTGACTGAGGGACACCTGAGTGGCTCAGTAGGTTAAGGGACCTACTTTTGGTTTTGGCCCAGGTCATAATCTCAGGGTCATGGGACTGGGCAACATTGGGCTCCTCACTCAGCAAGGAGTCTGTTTTCCCCTCTCCTT
Source organism: Ailuropoda melanoleuca (assembly GCF_002007445.2). Taxonomy (NCBI): domain Eukaryota; kingdom Metazoa; phylum Chordata; class Mammalia; order Carnivora; family Ursidae; genus Ailuropoda; species Ailuropoda melanoleuca. The sequence continues at coordinate 108,915,740 of NC_048221.1, forward strand.
TTCCCTCTACCCTCCCCCCCAACTCACACTCTCTCTCTCTCAAAAAATAAATGAATATATAAATACATACATATGTCTTTTAAAAAATTATGGACTGATGCACTGAGTGATATACTTAACTAATGAATCATTGAATCATTATATCAAAAACTGATATATGATACCTTGGCTAATTGAATTTAAATAAAAAATCAACCACTTAAAAGCATAAATCTGAACAAAAATTTTAAAAATTATTAACTGATATTATTGAGAACTGTCTTATGGATAGCACTGTAGTCTCTGGGTCTAGTTTTCAATAAATGTCTATAAATGCTAAATAGGTCAAGTTGAGTGATAGTGTTGTTCATATTTTTGTAGCCATACTGAATTTCTGTCTACTTATTCCATCAATTACTGGATTTAGCTGTTCCTTCTTTGAGTTCTGTCAATTTCTACTTCAAGTATTTTAAATGTTTGTTACGGTGCATATTTATTTCAGGTTATTCTCTCTCTCTTTCTCTCTCTCTTTCTTTTTAGAGATAGAGAGAGAGCAAGAGGGGTGTGGGTGTGGGGGAGCAGAGGGAGAGAGAGAATCTTAAGCAGGCTCCACACCAAGCATGGAGACCAGTGCAGGGCTTAATCTCACAACCCTGAGATCATGAGCTGAAACCAAGATTCAGGCATGTAACCAACTGAGCCACCCAAGTGCCCCTGTTCTCTCTTCTTGATGAAGTGATCTTTAAATCATCATGAAATAACCTTCTTTATCCTTGGTAATACTCTTTGTCTTAAAGTTTGCTTTATCTGATATTAATATAGGCTCTCTTATGTTCTAGCTGCATACTGTATCTTTTTCTTGTCTGTCTTTACCTTTAAAGCATATAGATGGAAATTGTTTATTCTTAACCCTCTGTGTCATTGTTTGCCTTTTAATTGGAATGTTCAGTCCATTTACATGTAATGTAATTATTGATAGTGTTGGGTATAAATCTACTAAATTAGACTGTCTCCTTAGGTCTTTAATTTTTGTTCCTCCTCCCATGACTTCTTCTGGATTAACTAAATTTTCTTTTTGTCTCAGTCTACCTTCTCTATTACACTCTATATTCTTTACTTATAACAGTCTGCCTTTAATTAATAACACTTCATGTATAATATAAGAACCTTATAATAATATAATTCCTTGTACACTACTTCCCATCTTTTGTGTTATTGTTGCCATAAAAAATACATGGCATATACTTTTATGTACTTTATAAACTCTAAATAATTATAATTATTTTGCATTAAATAGCCAACTGAATTATAAACAGTTTAAGATAAGAAGGAAAAGTGTCATTAATATTTACTTACACTTTTGTTAAAAAATATTTATTTGAGAAAGAGAGGGAGAGCATGAGCTGGGGGAGGGATAGAGGGAGAGAGAGAAAGAGAATCTCAAGCAGGCTCCATGCTGAGTGTGGATCCTAACATGGGGCTCTATCTCATGACCCTGAGATCATGACCTGAGCCAAAATCAATAGTCAGACACTTAACTGACTGAGCCACCCAGGCACCTCTATCCTGTCCACTCTTTAATATAGTCATTGTATGTTTTCAAAACCCCTTTCTTCTAATTTCAACATCTAGGTCATTTCAGGAGTCTTTTTCTATTGACTGGTTTTTCTATTGATTATGCATTACATGTTCCTATTTCTTCACATGTCTGATAACATTTTATTGTATATTGGACACTGTGAAGAATACTCATTCTGGATCCTGTTATCTTCCTCTAAAGAGTGTTGAGCTTTTTCCCAGTTAAATCACTAGCAGATAAACTTGAAGTTGTGGAGGCTATTTCATGCTTTGTCAGGAAGAATCTTTTTGGTTTTGCCTTTAGTTTGTTTTAATTCTACCTTTAGTCCTTGGGTGAATCCCTTTTCCTGGGACATAGTCTTACACATAAGGTATGACCCTTCTGGGGCTTCAATGGAAAGCCATTGACTTTACCTTACCCTTGTAACTTGGCAGGATTCAAACTACAAATTCTGCTTCCTATGTAGTAGGCCACAGTTGAATTTTCTGCTCAGCTCTTTAAGCCTTCCAGATTAAAAATCCCTGGACCTCTTTGGGGTCTTGTCCATCCATGCATATTTCATATATAAGTTGTTGATTTGAATAATGTTCATAACTTATTGTGAAGTTTTCCTCTCTGTTGTTCCCCCTTTTTTTTTTTTTTTTTGGATTTTTCTCATCAACTTTCAGTCTTTCTGACAATCCCAAATTCCATCTGCTGTACTCTTCATGACATTAAGATTGAGGTTTCCATGTGATCACCTCCCTTTTAACCTAAATGCAGGGAAAGGCTTTCTAACTGTCAGTTAAAATCCAGAGGCAATGAAAGCAAATATTACTATATTTAACTACACAAAATTAAAAAAAATTTTTTTTGCATGGCAAAAATCACCATGAACAAAGTCAAAAAAATAAGTGACAAACTGGGAGAAAAATTTTGCAATATGACAAAGGGCTAAAACACTTAATATAGAAAGTATCCTTAAAAATGGAAGGACAAAAAACTGGGGATGTACTGTATGGTAACTAATATAACAAAATAAAAATTTAAAAAAATGGAAGGACAAAATACCAAAGCCCTATAGATAAATGGGAAAATGGTATGAATGACAATACATGAAAAATATGTTAAAATGGCCCCCACACTGGTGAAAAACTGTTCAAACTCACTCACAGTTAGAGAAAAGTTAGCCCAACACAGAGATACCACTTCTCATCTATGAAATTGGAAAAAAAAAAAAGTATGAGAACATGTTCTGTTGATGAAGCTATGAAAAAACAAAGATTGCTGGTTGGGGGGGATGCAAACTGGTACAACTCTTCTGAAGCAGATTTGATAATACCTAACCACACTACATACGCACTTACTTTGGACCCAGAAGTCAAATTTTAAGAAATCAGCCCTGAAGATACACATTAAACAATACTAAAATTTATATGCATAAAGTTATTCACCACAGCATTATTTCTAGTAGAAAATTATTGAGAAGAAGATTAAATGCCCGTGTATTAGAGAAGGGTTAAGTAGGTTATGGCACAGCCACACCGTATTATTATGCTGATATAAAAAAAGAGATAGATCTCTCTGAAGTGATACAGAGTAATTCCCAAAACATACTACTGTTAAGTGGGGGGAAAAGTGCAGGGGAATATCTATGGCATGCTATTGTTCATGTAACAGAGAAAGCAATATAAGAAAATACATATGTTTCTGCTTATCTGGGTGAGAGAAATAAAGGAAAGATAAGCCAAAAACTAAATTAAAAAAAAAAGGACACCTATAGGAGTGTGTAGAGGGGGGAAAAAAGAAAGAAATAGAAATGGGGATGAGAATACCTTTCTAAAGCTGTAAGTCCTAGAAACTTAGTAGTGTTTTACATAGCCAAACCATGAATGGACAAAACTCAATGAGTATGTAGGGAGATCCCAATGTAGAAACAAACAGGAACAAATGAACTTAGGTTACAAATAAATAACATAATCTCACTAAAGGGTGTGGAAAAGGAACCAAAATAAAAATGACTTTACAAATACTACTTTGATTAGATATTATAAGCTAAAAGGAGAATATTCGAGTTAGTAAATGTGTTTTTCACAGAGGTATGGGTTAGCAATTCTGAAACTACTTACTGTGTATACCAGGAAAGATCAGATAAGTAAACACATACTAAACAATGAAAGCCAGATTTCTCACTTTCTCAGAGAAGTTACAAATAGGAAAGAGGGAAGGCTAGAATGAACCTTGTGGTTTTGGATTGGAATCAGAGTTACCAGTATAAACTCGTGGTTTCTAATATACACACATACAGGTCTGTGTGAGAATGTGGGAGTTAGTAAACATACATTTCTTTCCTAGCCTCAGGCAGCTAGAAGTAGTGACACCCCAGCAGTAGTTAGCACAACCAGCAATGAGATATTGGCTTTTAAACACCATTTTCCAATAAAAGGAAGCAGGGATTCTTGGGGAGATGATTGTAGGTCTGGCAGGGAAAATACAAGATATGATACATTTTGTGGTACCAGAAAATAAGGAAGTGCTTATCAAAAAAAAAGAATAGAGACATACAAAGGGACATAGAGGATAATCTGAAGGAGCTCTAGATGGCCCAAACCGTAACAATTTGAACAAGAAAATAAATAATGATAGTATTGGATCGAATAAATATCTGTGAGTCCAGACTGGTATAAATAATAATTAATTGAATAAAGAAGTAGTCGCAGGAGAAGAGACAGTTCTTGGTACTAATTAACTAGTGTAATTGAGATGAGGGAAACAGAAAATCCTCACTAGGCAAACACCATAGTATTAATTGTTTCCAGGAAGATTCATAAATGGATACTAAAAATAGTGGGTAAAAGTTTGAGGAAAAATAGGATATTTGCATAACCAAATATCATTCTAATCTTTGGTCTTGGTGACTGTGTTACCTTGAAGAAAGCACTAACCTTCTTCACCCCCAGGGTGCCTATCTGTAAATGCGTGGGTTTGACTAGTTCACCCTGAGGGACACTTCCAGCTCTCACACTCCAAAGGAAATGACTGCTCCCCCATGTAGTAATCAGGAATATTACTTCCTTTTCCTTTCTCTTCACTTCCCCTTCCTTCTTTCCTTTCCATTCCCTGCCTACAATAGGTTTCCGTAGGAAGAGAATTTACAGTGCTCTCTATGAGAGAAAGATGGAGAAATTCAGAAGTGAGGGAAAAAGAGAAAATGCGACTGGGTTGCTACAGGGTGGAGAAGAAAGTAAGAGAGGGAAACATCACGGAACAGAAACATTTCCTATGACCAGCAACAACAGAGAGGAAAGTGTTAAGTGCTAAGGATTGGAAACATTGTACACCTGGGAAACAAGCACAGTCAGCCTCAGATCTTCCCGCCTGTTCACTCTGGGGTCTCTCCAGACCAACATCCTCCCCTTCCTCAGCCACCATGTATAGCTTACTGTGAAGCGCAGTCAGTTACCCTTCCCCTTTCTCTGGAGTTGCAGGACTTTAAGCCTTATCTCTCACTGAGAAATTGGAACTGTTCCCCATGAAAGGAATTTCAAGGACCAGTCAGCAGAAAGGGAGCCACACTATTGCAAAGGTGGCCTTTGCATAGGCAACCCCCATATTCTGAAGATATAAAGGCCCCTCCATCAGATTGTCCTGGTCTTCTGATCATTTTCCCAACCCAACTTGACCACAGGAGAAAGAAGATGCATCAATATCGATGCGAAGTATGAACTCAGGAAATTTGATTTCTAATGCTGTTTCCTGTCTTTGATGATCTGTCTCCGGAACAAAGCTCTTGGCATTTCTGTGCCATGAGATCTTTAGTAAAACATCTGCTATTCAGGCCACTATATTGGGTTTTAAAAATGTAACGAACACAACCCAGCTGCTGTTACTCTGTTCCTTGTCTCCGCCCTCTCAGAGAAGTACAAGCAAAGCAGTACCAGAGTTCTTCCCTCTCTCTGGCATTTCTAAGACCCTCTCTGTATCTACCAGCTGCCCAGTGACCAAAGCTCTCGAAGACAACTGATGGAGATTATGACAGCACTATCTCCAGCATGTGCTGTGTGTGTGCCGTCCAATACCCAGCTAAGCTTTCATTTCTCACAGACAAGAACTCAGAGAAGATTTCAAAACCCAACCTGGTGACCTGAGCAAAGATGCTATCAGTCTAAAATTAAAACAACAAAACAGCTGCCATCATCTGTTAGAAAGACAGTCTTTGCAGAAGTACTCTGGCTTTATTATGTTTTAAAGATCTAAATCGAGAACTTTATAGACACACACACACACACACACACACACACACCCAAATAGGTGGCACACTGACCACAACCATAAAGACTGTAGACAGCGTTCTAGACAGAAAGTTCTAGAAAGTTACATCTCTGATAACCTTATTTCCAGCCTCCACCAATTCTTCTCATCTAAATCTCAAATTCTGAAAAAGGAAAAATAACTTAGGGTAGTTGTTTCCAAGTTAGTTTACTGCCCCTAGATTTTGAGGATGATTCATAATGTTTCATTTGGAAACCACTTCCCTTTTTCTTTCGACTCAGGCTTGTGGTGTGGTGTAGGGCACCATGAATCAGATTTTTTAAATTACTCTTTCCCAGGTGATTCTTACATACCCTGAAGTGGGAGAACTACTAGTGTGGTGGAAGAAAGTTACAGGTGCTAAGAAATAGAACATGAATCCGCCCCCAGTTAACTAGGACTATCATCCCACTTGGATTCTCATCCTTTTACCTGCCCAATTTTTGTTATGTGCATTTGGAAATAAACAATCATCTGTTAAACATATTGATTACTGAGGGTCTATATTTCCTCCATAGATTTTCCTCCATACAATGACAAAAGTCCTTAATAGAATATTCTCAAAAACAAGCCATTGTTTATTGATTTATTTTTCTTCCCACTAATGGGAAAATTATGCAGATTTACAGCATGATTTTGGAAAATTAGGGAAGTGGGGCTTCAAGGGAAGCTATGGGGCTGGGCTCCCTCCATGACCACCAGCACACTGAAGGACATTTCCTGGCCCCGTTTTCAGTTTAATTCTGGATACACAAAAGAGGGAAAAGCATTATCAGATAATAGTAAATGCTTACTCTTTCGTGAGGATCTAATGATCTTGACCCCCCAGCTCTGAATGTGAACTACTAGTCCCCTAACACTTGTGTTACAGGGTAGGAGGCAGATGGGTTAGCTAATGTGAGGAGAAGGGCTGGCCAAGTAACTCTAAAATAAAATGTGCAGTTGAAGAAAATTAAAGAGCATTACTGAAAAATTAAGAAGAAAGGCAGATTCCTGAAGCCCACTCATGTTTTTACCTCTTTAAAAGATTCTGAACCAAATCACATGGTTATTTTTACAAGATCTTGGCATTCTAGATGAAATCACCCACCTTTGGACATGTCCAAAGACTACTGCCCAGGCTCCATGTGGATCAGATGTTCAAATTGCTGAACAGATCGTTTTATTTCAACACACACCGAATTAATATAGGTAGACATAGCCAACATACAGCTAGTGGAATAAACAGCTGAGTCAAAAATACAAACTAAGTCAATAGTCTTTTCTCTAAACTTGTAGGTTTTGTCATAATTTAGCACTTTACTTACTTTACTTTGCCTTGGGCTAAAACTAGTGGACTTATCCCAAGGCAGACACGCACCTTAACCTTTTTGGTCTTCCCATGCCTAAGCCCCGAAAACAGTTCTGCTCAATAAATATTTAAATTAACCATTAAAATGACATTGATGACACTGATGACAGTAACTAAGATAATTAACATGAGTACAAGGTTTATCATTTTTCAAAAATTCTTCTTTTTTTTTTACATATTCTACCTTATTCCATCCTTGCAACAAGTTTGTATTATGCCATTCTTATTACTTCAAACATATAGATATAGAAACAGAGGCTCAGAAGCAGTAAAATATGTTGTCTGACTCAAAAACCTTTGTATTTCTTCGCCATACCACATGCCTAATTTTTTTTATGTTCAGAAAACACACATGTGTTTTCTTTTCTCAAAATTAGAAAATCAATAATAGTGAGCAATTTGCTCTCTTGCAGAGAACGATTATAAGCAAAAAAAAAAAAAGTTCTGAAAATTTAGTAAGTACCAGAAAGCATCTAATATCATGCCAAAAAGGGAATAAAAAGTAGGTATTTTACAGTGGACCTATTTTTCTAATGTCAGTAAAAATAAATAAATGAATAAAAAGATTTTGCCAGACTCCCAAATCCTGAAGATAAAAAAATTAGAAAGTTGGAGAAATAAAGTGTTAAGAAAATGAGTGTAGAGAAATGTGGGCCTAGGGAAGTACAATCTGGTTCAACATTTGTAGAGAACAATGCGGCAGTATATAAAGTCTAAAAACTGCACGCTGTTAAGAATGTTCCTTGTGTCACTGTCTATAATAACGGAAAAACAAGAAGCATCAGAATATTGCGCAATCATGCTCTTATCAACACAGAATGTTGTCTTATATTATTAAATGGAAATATTGATTAAAGACATTATAATCTTCTTTTGTATTTTTTTCCAAAAAACGTGTCTATCAATGCCAAAACTATTCAACATTTTTTGCTTTCAGATACTCTATTAGTTACTATTGTTGTGCAACAAATTATCTCCAAATTTAGCATCTTAAAAAAAAAACTTTGGTTATCTGACATGGTTTCTAAGGGTTGGGAATCTGGGCATGTCTCGAATGGGTGCTTCTGGCTCAGGCTCTCGAGTCAAGTCCTTGACTTCCCTAGTCCCTGGCATCTCTGAAGATTGGAGTAGGGCTGGAGGAGACACTTCCATGTTCGTCTACATAGCTTTTGGCAAGACAGTTCAGTTCTTCGCCACATGGGCTGCTCATGACATGGCTTCCCCCAGAGTGAGGGAGAGACGGAGAGACACAAACTAAGACAGAAGCCACAGTGTCTTTATAATGCAATCTCAGAAAAGACATACCATTACTCCTGCTGTATTCCATTGGTTATACCCACCAGCGCGGGCACAATGTATAAGGATGTGACTAGCAGGAGGCAGGGTTCCTTGAAGGCGATCTTGGATTCTATCCTAGCCTATCCTCATCCCTTTCCAAGGTCCGTGGAAATCTCATCCCATTACTGCAGTGATTCAAATTCCAGAATCCCATCATCTAAGTCTAGGCTGGGTGCAGATTAGGTTCCCCAGATGTCATTCCTTAAGTACAGTTCCTTTTGATTTGAAGGTTTTTAAGGGGACAAATTATGTGTCCCCTACACAACCAACATACAATAGTGGGATAGGATTAGATAACCAATATACATATTCTTGCTCAAAAGGAAAGAAAATGCGAGAAATAAAGGGGTCAGTGATCCATAGAAATTCTGAAACCCGGCTGAGCAAGTGTCAAACTTTTTTTTTTTTTTAATTAAGATTTAGTCCTACTCATGTCCAGCAGTTTTTATTCTCCATGGCCTTTGGTTCTGCCCTCTGGGCTCATGGTTCTTCCCTCTTGAGGCATCTTTCCATTATCATGAAAAGTCCACATGTTCGTGCCTGAGTAGTTTCCTCAGCCTGCTCCCAGCTTGTAGAAGCTTGGTGGCTCAAGGCTCTATTCATTGTGTGCTATCTCTGTGCCTTTCAGCATAAGCTAAAAAATGTGGCTGATATAATTTTCTTAGAAACTTTATACATCTTGTGAATCTTTGGGGGGTTCAGCCCATTAGACAAAAAAGTCCACATCCACAAATCTCTTTGAGATGGGCCTCTGGGGTATGGAGAAGGCTAGAGAATGATGCCCTTAAGTGTCCTAGAAACCCTACAGTTTGATTAAAAGATCTGTGAGGCATACCCTTCATCTCTTCAGAGGGCCTTTTACCTGACTGAAGACTCACCTTTGATCTTTCTCAGCTCCTGAAGGATTTTACTCACATCTTTAGACCATGCATTCCTGAGAGTGCTCTGGTATCTTTGCTCTGAAGCCATTTTCTATGGTTCTTTTCGGTAGGATTATGTCTTCCAAAAAGATATATTGCAGTCGTAATCCCCAGTATCTGTGAATGCCACCTTATTTGGAAATAGGGTCTTTGCTGTGTAATCAAGTTAGGATGAGGCCATATTGGAGTAGGGGGAGCCTTAGTCCAGTATGACTGGTTTCTTCATAGGAAGAAAAGAAGCCAGAGACACACAGACTGAAGAATGCCATGTGGTGACAGAAGCAGAAATTGGAGCGATGATGGGGAGACAAGCCAAGGGACCCCAGTTGCCAGGAGCCACCACTGTGGTATTTTGTTACAGTAGCCTCAAAGCTGAATACAGTTACCATATGGAGAACTTGGGAATCTTCAAAACCACAGCAAGTCTCAGTTCCTGCATGTGAAACACTGTTTCCTTCAGCTTCTCTCTGTCTTTTGGCGTTTTACTGTAAGAAGCCATGAGCGAGCAGGCACTTTCAACACTTTCGGTGGGTGAGGTATATTTTCTACTTTTCACAAAGTACAGGCAACAGTGTCGCTAAAGTTCTGCCCCTTTGTAGCAAGAATCTCCCTTCCTCCAGTTTGCAATAATAATTCCTCACTGCCCTGCAGGTCCTCTCCCACTGCTTGATCCAAGCCCAGAAGGCTTCTATGAACAGTTTCTTCAAGGCATTTTAGGCTCCTACTAAAATTCTTCTCAAAGCTCACTGCCTGGTTCCAAGGCTGCACCCACATTTTGAGTTTTTGTCACATCATCACCTAGCTTGAGGCACCCAAATCTGTGTTAGGTATCTATAGCTGTGTAACAGGTTGCCCCCAGATTTAACAGATTAAAGCAAATGTTCAGTTTTCACACGGTTTCTGACAGTCGGGAAGGCAGAAGCTGCTTAGCAGGGCAGCGGCGGATCAGTGTAGCTCCAGGCTGCAAGTCCGCAAGCAAGCGACCCACTGCCCGGGGTTTGCAGTCTGTGAGGCTCTGACCCCCGCTGAAGGGTACACTTCCAAGCTCACTCATGTGGTTGTTTGTAGGAGGCTTCAGTACCTTGCCTCAGGGGTCTCTCCATAGGGCATTCTTAGGACAAAGTTCCCACATGATGGGTAATCGAAGAGAAAGAGAAAGAGTGACCAACATGGAGGTCACCATGTTCTTTTAATCATCTCATCTCAGAGGGGACATGTTATCACTTCCACTGTATGTCACACAGACTAATTCTGTACAATATGGGGAAGGACTACACAAGGGTGTGAATAGCAGGAGGTGAAGATTCCTGAAGGCTATATTGGAAGCTGGTTACCATGGATATCTGTTACTTGGCACACAGAAGTTCACAGTTACGGTATCATCAATTTGGCTGTGTACTGTTTCATACTGTCACATTTTTTTTTTAAAGATTGACATCACTAACTGTTATGAAATGAATTGTTTGTCCCCTAAAATTCATACTTGAAAGTCCCACTCTCCCTTACCTCCGACTGTAATCATATTTGCAGATAAAGTCTTTAAAGAGGGGACTGAATTAAAAGGAGACCATTAGGGTGGGGCCCTAATTCAGTCTGCCTGGTATCCTTAGAAGAGGAAGAGACACCAGGCAGGGCATGCACAGAGGGAGAACCATGTGAAATGACATCAAGAGGGCAGCCATTTGCAAGCCATGGAGAAGACCTCAGAGGAGACAAACCCTGCGGACACCTTGGTCTTGGACTTATAGTCTCCAGAACTACGAGGAAATAAATTCCTATTGTATAAGCCCACCAATCTGTGGTATTTTGTTATGGCAGCCCAAGCAGACTAATACACTAATCTTCTGAAAGATATCTGAAAATATCTTGCTATTGCCCAATCTGTGTTTTTTTAAAAAATCATTTTTGTTCTGATGCATATAACTATATACATTTAATATATATACAATTTGATTTTTTCTATATAAAATGCATATGATTAGATTTGTTTCTAAACTGAGAGTCTATGATTTCATTAGGAGAACTGAAATTCTTTCATTTATTGGCCATTTTAAATCTAATGCTCTACATTTTAGAGGTGGAAGCTGGAGGGATTTCTGTCTCTCTACGATGGATACGTAGCAGAAGATGCCTCTCCATGGATTATTATGGACAGAATTTAGGGATCATATTGTAATGGAAAAGTTGTTTTCAAGGAATTACCAGATTAGTGCAGTTGAAGACCAAATTGTTAATCCTTCAGGGTCAGGGGTAAGGGACTTGTACTTAGCCAGATTTGACAAGAGTCCAAGGGGATGTCACAATGAACAGGACGAAGATTTTGGGTAGCAATCCTGAGAAATTCTCAAACCAAGGAGCCCTCTTAAAACAGCCCTCCAGCCATGAGGTAAGCATATCTAAAGAAGCGGGGCTGGAGAGTCTCTGAGGCTCTAAGCACATGCTTTCTGATTTGTTCCTTGCTCTGCCTCTGATTACACAAACCTTTGGTAACTTATTTATCTCTGCTGTGTCTTCTCTAGCAATTTGTGTAACAGGCATCCCGTGTTTGGTAATCTGGTTCACTTTTAATGTAACGAAATGTATTTTAACCTCAGTTTCTTTAATGATCAAAGTCAGAACAAAACAATGTCTTTTGCCTGCCCTGCAATTAAAGTCAGAAACTGAGCTTGTTTCTACTCTAGCTTCTATCTTACCTTAAAATGTATTATAAACCCAATCTATTATAGAACCAATGAGTCAAGTTTTTTAATTCATCTTTTTCCCAAAAAGCAATTTTAGATTCTGAACTTTGTAACCATTCTTTATTTTTTTAAAGATTTATTTATTTATCTATCTGAGAGAGAGAAGCAGGGGGACACTGAGCGGGGAGAGAAGAGCAGAGGGAGAGGGAGAGAGAATCTCAAGCAGACTGTCCATTGAGCACAGATTCTGACACTGGATTGGATCTCACGGCCCTGAGATCATGACCTGAGTCGAAATCAAGAGTCAGGTGCTTAACCCATTGAGCCAGGTGTCCCTGGATCTTGTAACCATTTTTTGAAAATACATATTTACTGGTTGGATTTAGGGGGACCACAAATCCTTTTATACCTTGACTTCCTTATGTTTGAGTTAATAATTTTGATTTTTAAATGTCTTATATTTTTAAATTTTGAATAATTTTTAAGAAAGGCCAAATGAGGAAAATTGTTCCTGATTCTTAGGTATCTGAAAATATCATTTCACCACCTATACTCATAAATTCAATTTGGCTTAGAATAGTGTGCTTAGATCATGAAGTTTCCTCTTTAGAGAAGGAGACATTACTCCATTTGAAGTTGGTGAATGAAGACTGAAGCTAGCCTTATTTTTTCCCCTTTATTGGTAAACTATTATTTTCTGTCTGGGTGCTCATACGATAATCTCTTTATGCTAGATTTGCAGGCTATATCCAAGTATGGATATTTTTTTCTAACAACATTTTGATTTTTTTTTACACTAAGGAAAAATATTTTTCTATTATGTCTATGATTATTATTTCTGCTCCCCTTGTTTCAGCATTTTTAGGAATATTTGTTATACACAGGTTGGACTTCTATTATTTTCACTCTGTGTCTATCATCATCTCTTGCCATTTCATCCTTATCCTTTTCTTCCACAGCCTTGGAAAGCTAGTTCATAGACTATATGTTATTCATTGTTAATTCTGCTCGCTAGTGCATCTCTAGCATTTTTGCCTGTGATTACATCCTTCCCCTATTTTGACTGGCTCCATGTTCGACAAGGGCAAGCAGCTCAGAGTGACTAACCCCACTCGGATGTACCCCCAGTGTCTGGAAGGGCCTCACCTCATACCGATACCTGGAGGATGGACTGATAGATACAACCCTGACCCAGCTTCCAGGTACCCATCAGTCTGGCTCTGTCCCACCAGAGTGGATCTTGACCACTTTCTGCTCCCAGGGCTCTTCTGCCTCCAGAGCATTTCCTAAGAGAATACCCATCCTCATGTGCTATTCATCCTCTTCCCTTCTACTCACTCGGTGGTTGTACTAGGAGGTGTGATCTTAGAATCAATATAAAAGAGATGAATTAAAGAAGGGGAGTTGAATGGGGCCCAATTCTGGCCCTCTTGGGACCTAATTCCCATGCCGAAGGGCAGCAGTGGTGTGCTTTCAGGTTACAATAGCCCTGAGCCCCTGAGCCTGGACAGAGAGTGGGATAAGTAAAACCTTCTCTCAGAGTCTTTTTGTCTATTCATGCTGGGATTAGACGATGAAACACGTTGCTGAGGTGGGGGATGTCTCTCCAGACCAGCCCCACTGGCACTTGGTAGATTTCTCTCTAGATTTCTATCAGTGCTAATCTAAGGTTTTATGTTTTTGCAGGGTGTCATGGGTGTTTGAATAGGAAAGAGAGCGCATCTCAGGCTAATTCAATGGTTATTTTTTATATATGCCTGATGTACCTTTTTCCCCCAGAGAATAATGTATTCATTATACATGTGGACAATGATTTTTCAGTTTCAATAAGGGCTAAAAATTACTCCACTCATCAACTCCCATGGCAGCCCCATGATGGCTTACAGGCAGAATTCTAAAAGACAACACGAAGGGTTAAACAGTAGCATCAGGGCTTACAGAGCAAGCAGGGCTGTCCCGTCATACAAATGCCATGTAGGAACTCTAGCCATTTCCAGAAACTTGTAATTAGCCTGATTCATCCTCTACTACATTTAGAAGATCGTTCACCAGCAAGAATATGCCTTAAACACATGTCAAAAAGAAAAAAACACAATGTATCTTTACCTTATAATAAATTCTGGCCACCAAACTCCGCTGAAGAACCCTTTCACGAAAATTCACTGCTTTCAACAGAAAGGCAAGATTATCGACTGTGTCCACGTTAAATGCCAGGAAGCTGAAGGAAAAACACAGTGACCATTATTATTATTTTGTCCTCACCAACAGATTCCATGTGAAAAAAAACAGACAGGGTCTGTTCTCTCAAGAAGAATTTTTTTCCAATAGAAAAGCAGTGTAAGTATAATTCAGCCCCTCACATCTCTCACTCGCTATATTCATGCTTCTTTCAGGATTTTTCTGATGAATGCTTGGCTTGAGTTGATCCTATGTGGTTGCCTTGTGGTATAAAAATAATTTGGTTTCCTGCTTTTTTCACTTCCTGTTGTATTACAGGTAATTATTCAATAGTATATATAATCTTCCTTCATTAAGAGCTATATAATTTCCATCCATTGGGTTTATAATAATTTTCTCAACCCTTGTTTGGTATTTGTTATAATAATGATTATAAATGAATATTAATAACCAAATACATCCATCACAAAGTATTTGTCAATGAATAATATTTCTTATATGCATAATGCATCAGGACCTGTGCTTATTGCTGCTGTGCATTATTCAACAATCTGAGTAATTCTCTTATGAAGATACCATAATTATTCAATGTATACTTTGGGAAACTGGGGCTCAGCAAGTTTCAGCAACCTGCTCAAGGTCACGTGGGCATAACACGCTCAGGATTAGGTTTTGTCTGAGCGGACGTCTGTATTTAAGGAAAAAGGAGCCCCAGAGGGCAGTGAGAGGTCGCAGGGTAAAGTGTTCTGCAGAGATAGTAATTTCCATCTTCAGCAGGTAGTAATTTCCATCTTCCCCATCTGGCAATAAGGAAACTGAGGCACAGGGGAGTTAAGAGACTTAGGGACAAAGAGACTCAAAACACCAGAGTCTCCCATAAAGCCCTATGGGCTTTTCAATATGTGGCTCTGTCTTTTGTGCTGTTTGCACGCTTCCCCTCCCTCCATGAAACTTCCCTTTAGATAGACAGTAAAGGGGTTAATTCACACTTAGGGCTTCCCATAGCTTAGCCACCCCATTTGCCCTCCCCTCACCCAGTATCCTTGGGAAGTAAGTTATCACAAGACCCAAATAACTTAGATCCTCATTAAGTAAAATTAAACCCACGAGTAGCGGTTGTTGTTCAATCAGATGCCACAAGAGAAACAATTGATACCATGCTTTTAAGAATGCCAAGCACTGAATTAATGATTGCCCTCCAGAGGTCATTTACATGCCAAGTACCAGGAAATTTAAATTATATCAGTAGTTATTCTGAATCTGGTCTTTAGAAGGTTGAGGTTCTGTCCTAGTCTATTTAACAAAATGTGTAAAGAACCATCATATTTTATTGAAAAGTATGTTTCAGTCATTCCAGATACTGTTACTGGGAAGCCTGGAGACTGTGGACTTTGTTATTAGAAACTATCTTTTTTGGAATATTTACTGTGGAATACTGTCCACCTGAGGTTGTGAACTTCGTGTGCTACATGAAGTGGACCTCATCCACCCATGCTATCATGAGTCACATGCCAACCATGCCACATCACACAGCTTTAGGAACTCACCCAGCACAGAAGACTGTGCAGACTCTCTTAAAATTAGGAATATTGCTAAAGGCAACCTTCTTGTATTTTACAAGAAGGTCAAAATGACTCTAAATTTAAATTAAATTCAAATGCACATCTTTAGTCATCAAGGAAACCGCAAATGAAAACCACAGTTATACTTGACATCATCAAATGTTGACAAGGAGACAGAGCCACCAGAACTCTGATACTTGTTGATGAGGTGTAGAATGGCAAAACCACTTTGGAAAAAGTTCTCATAGTTTCTCATAAAACTAAACAAACACATACCCTATGACCCAACAATTCTACTCCAGCTACTCACCTTCGAGAAATAAAAACATATATTCACAAAAAGGCTTGTATATGAATAGTCACAGTAGATCTACTCAGAAGAGTGGAAAATTGAAAACATTACAAGTGTCTCTCCATCCATAAGAAAATGGAAAGCAAATCCCAGTATATCCATAAAACAGGCGACTATTCAGCAATAACAAAGAACACGCTAATACACAGGACAGCACGAAAGAATCTCAGAAAGCGTTATGCCCTATTAATAAGCCAGCTACAAAACAGTATGTACTGTGTGGTTCCACTTATATGAAGTTCTTAAACAGGAAACACTAATCTGTGGTAGAAAAGTATCAGATTAGTGACTGCATCTGGGGTGGTGGTCACAGGAACTGACTGAAAAGGGACATAAGAGAACTCCACTTTCTGGCATGATGCTGATGACCTACAACTTAACAAGAGTTTTGTTATACAGGTGTATGCATTTGTCAAAATTCAGTGAATGAACACTTAAGAGTTGTGCATTTCATTGTATGTAAATTCTACATGAGAAGAAAAAAAACCTATAACCAAATTTTGAACTCTAGTTAATGATGTTCATGCTGAATTATTCAGAAGTATGCTGATGTCTGCTGTGTACTTTGAAATGCATCAGAAAAAGAAAAGATGAATTGATGGGTGGGTTGAGGAATTGATGCATGAATACATATGCAGTGTAACAAGCACAGTAACAGGTTAATAGTAGGATCTAGATGGTAGGTGTATAAATGTTCACTAAAATTCTTTAAATTTTGCTTGGGAAACAAACTGAGGACTTCAGAGGGGAGGATGTTGGGGGAATGGGATAGGCTGGTGATGGGTATTAAGGAGGGCACATATTGCTTGGTGCACTGGGTGTTATACACAAGTAATGAATCATGGAACTTTACATCAAAAACTAGGGATGTACTGTATGGTGACTAAAATAACATAATTAAAAATATTATTAAAAAAATAAAAATAAAAAAATAAACTTTGCTTAATACTTGGAAATGTTCATAATATAGTTACGGCAAAACATTCAAATATAACGCAGAATCTTCACTTTCCTCAACTCCCACAGTCTCCTAAGGATCCGTGGGGTGATGAGAGAATCCAGAGCTCCAGTGGCAGCCCCATGGTTGAGGGGGAGAGCAGCACTCATCAGGACAAGAAAGGACAAGATGGATCTGTTTGCAGAACCAGGCACAGCCCCTCTCGGGACCAAGCCCTGCCTCCCTCCCCTAGTCTCATGAAGACTTCTCAGTACCATCCCGCATTCCTTCCATTGTCCACACAAAGCGGTAGCTTCTGGGTATGCATACAAATGACAGCCTACTTGGAGGCATTTCGGGGCACCAGGGAGTTCTCAGCCCACCTTTCTTCATGCCCCCACCTGCTCATGGGTCCTTCTCTCATGAGTGGTCAGTCTGACTGCCATCTGACTGCTCTACTAGACTGTAAGCTCCATGGGGGCTGAGAACCCACAGTCACTGCTGTGTCACCAATGCCTAGAGAAGTGCCCGGTACACTGAAAACATGTTAGATGAAAAGGCTTTTTTCTCAATATACATAAAAATCAGAGCAAGGTTTTGGGACTTAAGTAGATAAACACAGACAGACTGAATCAGTAAAACCTGGATGTGTGGGAGAGAGATGTGTACTGTTTTGGAGGTTAATAACCAAGACAAAAATAAATGGACTGGAACTTTCCAAATATTTACAATTGGAATACTGCCTTTGGCACATCTCAAAGTCTATCCCGGAAAATTTGCTAGGAATATAGATTTGCATATGGGTGAGGGTCTGTTTTGCTTTCAAAATGATGGAAACAAGCCCTGCTCTGCTATCTGGAAAAGAAATGAAAGGGCAAATGATTTGCTGCCAGTTTGGGAACAAGTTTCCTGAATGGATGGAACTGATTCTGATGGGAATTGTACTGTTCTTTCAACTCCTTATATGTTGGAAAATTTTCAAACTAATAAATTGGGGAAGCTAACAGTACTACACAATGCTCATTCAGGGATAGACATAGTAAAAAGATGTACTGACTTAGAGTGTGTGAGGACAAATTGAGACATTATAACTAACAGAGACTTAAGTGAAACAGTCCTAGAATATGGGAGCTGATGTTTTTAAGCTTTCAGATAGACTACAGTTTGGGGCGCCTGGGTGGCTCAGTCAGTTAAGCATCTGAGCTCTGGTCCTGATCCCAGGGTTGTGAAATTGAGCCCTGTGTCCAGCTCCGTGCTGGGTGTGGAGCCTGCTTAAGATTCTCTCTCTCCCTCTGCCTCTGCCCCTCCCCGCCTCTAAAAAAAAAAATAGACTACAGTTTAAATAAACAGGAACCTGGGCAGTAGTAAAAGAAAGAAAGAAAGAAAGAAAGAAAGAAAGAAAGAAAGAAAGAAAGAAAGAAAGAAAGAAAGAAAGAAAGAAAAAAAGAAAAAAGGACAACTACGGATTTCTTAATTTTACTTTATGCCAACAGATAAGAAAAGTCCCACACACTATTATTTATTGTGTTTCCCATGTTTTTAATCAAGATTGTAAGATGATATTTTCTAATACTTTCCTTGGAAATTAGTTCAACACATTTTGGTTACAGAGACCAATAATCTGCCTCCAAATAAAAGTAACAATTTAAAAAATACACAGAATTTTAAAAGCCACAATAAACTCCTTAAAAATAGAGTAAAGGAAACAACATCTTTATGAGCATAAATCAATGAAGTAGAAAACAAAGGTACCATAGAGAGGATCAGCAAAGAGGAAAGCTGGTTGTTTGAAAAAACAAACAAAAAAACAGACAAACATCCAGTAAAATTAAGCAATAATAAAGTAGAAAGAAAGCATAAGAAATAAACTTAGGAATGACAAATGGGACATAATTACAGATATAGCAGAAGTTTAAAAGATGATCAGAGAATAGTATGAAAAACCTTATACCAGTAAATTCAAATCCAAATAATCAATTCCTCAAAAATATTATTTATGAAAAACAACACAAGAAGAGAAAGCCTAATGGTCTTAAAACAATTAAACTACAGGTGACTCCCGAACATGGGGGGAGGGTGCCCGGACTCCCATGCAATCAAAAATCTGCACATGGGGCGCCTGGGTGGCACAGCGGTTAAGCGTCTGCCTTCGGCTCAGGGCGTGATCCTGGCGTTGTGGGATCGAGCCCCACATCAGGCTTTTCTGCTATGAGCCTGCTTCTTCCTCTCCCACTCCCCCTGCTTGTGTTCCCTCTCTCGCTGGCTGTCTCTATCTCTGTCAAATAAATAAATAAAATCTTTAAAAAAAAAAATCTGCACATAAATTTTGGCTTCCCCCAAACTCAACTACAAATAGCCCACTGTTGACTGGAAGCTTTACCAATAACAAAAACAGTCAACACATATTTTGTATGTTATATGTATTACATACTGTATTCTTACAGTAGCATAAGCTACAGAAAAGAACGTATTATTAAGAAAATCATAAGGGAGAGAAAATAGTATTGCACTGTGCTTATTGAAGACCGTCCACAGGTAAGTGGCCCTGTGCCCTTCAAACCCGTGAAGTTCAAGGGTCAGCTGCAATTGAATCAGTAGTTTAAATATGCCCCCAGGCCCAGAGAGTTTTCAGATAACAAATTCTCCCACAAAATAAGAAACTACTCCCAAAAATAGCTTAATGAAACCAGTAAAACTTGATAAAAATTCAAATCAGGGAACTACAAGAGAGGAAAACAGTAGGCCAATAAGTAAACAAAAATCCTAAAAACAACACTAGCAAGCCAAACTCAGGAAAACAGAAAAATGACAATGCAGCATAGCAAAACTGAATGCTTCTCAAGCATGCAAGAGTCGTTTAATGTTAAAAGATTTACAAGGGTTATTTATCACATGAACAAACTAAAGAAGAAATATAACATTTTGATAGATGCAAAAAATCATTTGCAGTAAACTCAGTAAAATTCATCACCTATTAATGAGAAAAATATGTGTAAAATAACAAGTGGGGCTTCTTTAGGAAGTAAACCGTGTCTGTCAAAAACTTCAGCAAACACCATTCTTTTTTTTTTTTTTTTGCAAACATCATTCTTAATAGTGAAATGTTAAGCTAATTCTTCTTAAAACCAGGAATAAGACAAAAGAACACCTTCTACATGAAACAGAATAAAAGGAATAGCAAGGGGAAAGAAAGCAATAAAAATCATCATTTGTAGATGATATGATTGTGGAAAAAAAGACTCAAAGAATCTATAGACACAAAAAAGCATTTTTTATGGTCAGGTTTACATACAAAAGTCAACTGTATTTATAATAAATGGGCAACAACAAAAACATAATTTTTAAAAAGTATTCCTTTTACAACAACAAAATCATAAAGTACCTAGAAATAAATCTATCAAAGGATATACTATGTATGGAGAAAATGATAGATTTCTAGAAAACACCTAGAAGATTAAAATCTTTGAGACAAGGATCAGTTTTATACATACATATATATATACATATATATATATACACATATATATATATTTGACATATATATGTCAAATTTTATGCAAGTCTATAGGTCTAATACACAGAGAAATTTACAACAGATTTTTTAAAATTGTGGTAAAATATACATAACATAAAATCTACCATTTTAACCATTTTCAAGAGTACAGTTCAACGGCATTAAGTAGATTCATATTGTTGTACAACCATCACCACCAACCATGTCCAGAATTTTTCATCTTCCCAAACTGAAATGCTGTCCCCACTAAATAATAACACCTCATTCTCTCCTCCTCCCAGCCCCTGGTAACCATTTTCTACTTCCTGTGTCTATGAATTTGACTACCTTAGATACTTCATAAAACCACAGTCAAAGAATATTTTCCTTTTGTATCTGCAGGGCTTTTTTTTTCTTTCTTTCTTTCTTTTTTTTTTTTTTTAGAAACTTAACAAACTGATTCCAAAACTTATATGGAAGTGCAAAAGACCCAGAAGAGCCAACACAACTCTGAGTTATATTTTAGATATAATAATATAATAACTATAAACCTAGTGTAATTGCCACAGTGTATTGTTGGATTAGGATACACAAACGGACTAGGAACAAAGTAGCCCCGAAATGGGAATTTATGTGAGTGCCAGAGAGGGCGCTGCAGGTCACTAGTAAAGGACAGTCAATTCAGTAAATGGTGCTAGAACAACCAACAATCCCTAAAGAAGATTTTAAAAAAATGCAATTAGATCCCTTCCTCACACTATAGACAAAAATTTCTAACAGATTCAAGAATTAAATGTGAAAGGTGAAACTCTCAAACTTTAAGAAATACATATTTCATGATCTGAAAGTAGACAAGATGCAGCAAGTGTGGAGAATAAAAGATTGACAAATTCCACTGCAATTTAAGAATTTATGTTAAAAGGCACCATAAGGAAATTATAAGACAAGGCACAGACTTGTAGAAGGTAGGTGTAACATCTATAACAACAAAGGATTTAAAAAAAACAACTCTAAAAATCAGTAAGAATAAAAAAGAAAAAGAAAAAGAAAAATTGGCACAACACGTGGAGAGAAGTTTCAAATGAGAGGAAATATAAGAGGCAGATAAACTTGTGAAAGCATGTTCAACTTTAGCAGTAATAAGGAAAATGCAATTTAAAGCCACAGCGAGAGCTCTTTCCATATATGTATATACATATATGGTATTGACAAAATTAAGACTGATAAAACCACGTGTTGGTGAGGACATGGTTCCACAGGACACATGCTGCTGATGGAGGTATAAATTTGTACAATGACTTTGAAAAATAATTTGTTACCATCCGGTGAAGCTGAACATTGGCATACCCCGCTCCACATGTAAGTAGAGCAGTCTCATGCTAGGTAATAGACTCTACTGAGGAGTGTTTTTCTAACAACACATTGCAGATCACTAACGGGTCATAAAATCAGTTTAAAGGATTGAGATCAGTATTTTCAAAAAAACAACAACTGAAAATGATCAGAGACCATTACGAGTAATCGGCTCAGTATTGTTTCCTGATATGTTTGCTTCAGTGGTGTCTGTTGGGTGTGTGTGGAGGGGGGGCTCTATGGATGTGTGGGTGTCAGTGGTTGATGTAAAATTTATTTCTTATTCTGAGTCACCGCAACTAAATTTGAAGGCCCTGTAGAAACTCTTATACCTATTCCCCAGAAAACGTGTAAGATTTTTCATAAGAGCTTTGTGCCAAATATCAAAAACACAACGCAAATGTCCACTGACACTGGAGATTAAGAATGGGTAAGTAAGTCGGGACATATACCCACAATGAAATGTTATAAACAAAGAGAACAGTTCTGCACCTACACATATCACAAGTTAGAGGAACCTTAGAAACAAAATAGAGTGAAAACAGGAAGCTACAGAACACCACATACACTACCCCTTACTTATCAAGCTTACAGACAATACGAAAAAATCAATAAAAACAAGCAAAAGCACGGATCCTGAAGCCAGACCACCTGGGGTCAAATCCTAGCTCCGTCACTCATTAGCACATAACCTTGGGCAACTACTTCAGCTCTGTGCCTCAGTTTCCTCACCTGTGAAATGGAAATACTGACCTACCTCATGGGGTTTTGGGGATTAAAATCTCTAAAAGTGTTTGGAAGAGTGAACACACAAAAAAGAAGGAGCCGGAGTAGAACGAGAACAGAATTGGCCACGCTCTGGTTCTGCAGCTGGGGAGTGGGTGCACGAGCACGGACGCCGCATATTGTGTGCTGTTTGTATATATGGAATATTTAAAATTTCAACAAGAGTGAGTTGCGCCATGACAAGGCTCCACGCACTCAGGCCCAGTAATAAGACACCTAGGGCCAAGGATGGTGACAGCCTAAGCAATTACGTACCTGGTTCTCAGCTTGTCACTCCCATACTCAGCCCAGTTCCGGAGCCAACTGAGGAATGGCTTCTCTTTGTGCTGTTTGGCATATTGAGCCAGCAGTTCCCGCACCACAACCTGTGCAAACAGTTTATCATTTGTCAGTCATTTGTCAAGAATGAGTGTAAAAAAGTGCTGGAGTGTCTTGAAATGCTGTAGCCAGATAAGGTCTAGTTGCTTCTAGCAAACTCCTTGGAAGGAATCAGATATAAACTCCATCCTTCCGGAGGCCTCTGCTTCCCGTGGCACATGTGTGGTACTTATCCAACCACTGTCAATTCCTCCCCTACCGCTAACTTGACTAACTAGCTCACTACTTACTGCTCTCTCTCCCACCTGAGACATCAGCCTCTAATGTCATTCCCGGGACCCAGTATTTTAGTTGACACTTCAAATAAAACCTACTTGCCTTTCCTGAACCAGAGAGATTGGATGGTCTGTTTTCTTTTCTGCCTCTAATATTCTATGGTTGATTAGGCCTTTGGGGAACAGTATTAAAATGTATACATAAAACGAGCTCCATCAATCTTCTCCCTCGGCAGCTTTAAAGTTACAATTTGGCCCTAAATTGCTACACGCTTTTCCGGTTTTGTTTAAAAAAAGATGTCCATGTCTAGCCTGCTACAGACAGAAGCCCAGCTGACAGTTGGCTGCGAGTCCTAGACATGTCAGTGAGACCACCTTGGACCAACCTGCCCGCCAAGCCGCTAGCTGACCGCCATGGTACGAGTGAGCCCAGGCTAGGCCGGCAGAAGAATGACAACGCAGGAGCCCAGCCCAAATTGCTGACCCGCACAACCATGAGCTAACAACTGTGTGTTGTTTTAAGTTACTCCATTTTGGGGTGGTTCGTTACATAGTAATAAATATCTGATTCAATCACATAACAAAACGAACTTTAGAATATTTTCTTCTTTGTTTCAGATACATTGATTTTTTTTATAGAGATTACATAAAATGTTATATATACTTTCAATCAACAGTATATCTTAAATGATATTTTTGGTTCACACTGCTGTCTCTGATTCTTGTTATCTGTTTAATGGCTGTGTAATATTTTTGTTTGGAACCATCATAGCTAAGTAAACATTCCCATTCACTTAGATATTTAACTTGTTTCCAATTTTATACTGTCATTAATTACTTTGATATCAATATATTCAGAAAAACGGCATTCATTGTCCCCCCCACCCCTTTTTGTTGGTTATTACCTGAGAATAAATCTCATGAACCCAATTGATGCAAAAATCCTTATAAAGGGCCATCCTGCCTATAAGAGGGATGCTGGAAACATGTCAAGGCATATTTGCCTAGGGGAGCTTTACTGGCAGTGCTGGGCAGAGCCAGTCATGCAATTCATGGGACAGTCTCAACCTGCAGAGGACTGTGCCACATCCAGTGTCCTGCCCAAAGCCACATACTCAAACCCATATAGCCAACTGATAGCCCAGAGCGTAACTCAGTTACACCAAAGCTTTCAGGTTCTTCCCATCTGGGCCTATGAAGGCTTACGCTCCCTGCATCTTAAAACTAGAGAAGGCCACAGGACTTGCTTTAGACCAGTGACATGCAAGCTGGTGTGATGTTCCCAGTTATGACAGGTCCCTAACTCAGGGCTTCAGTCTGCCGGAGGCTACCATGGTAATCCCATGTATGGATGCAATAATTGTCCTCTATATTGTTTTGTTTTTTATAAATTCCTTTTGTTTTTTTGAAGTATTGTCTTGAATTCTTGAAATTATATCTCTAGATAAGTTATATTATCCATGATTTCATTTCAGGATAGCAAAGGGGGTATTACAAAATATTTTTTACAAAAAAGAGGGCATTACGTCCAGTATGTTTAAGAATCACAGTACAAGGGTGCCTAGGTGGCTCAGCCGGTTAAGCATCCAACTCTTGATTTCTCTTGATTTTCTTGATCTCAGGGTCATGGGATTGAGCCCCGCATTGGGCTCTACACTCAGCATGGAGTCTGCTTGTTCCTCTCTTTCTGCTCCTCCCCTCACCCCCTCTCTCAAATAAATAAATAAAATCTTAAAAAAAAAAAAGAATCACAGTACAGTATTATGGGTCAAAGGATGTGAACATTTTTATGTCGGCTGCTATATGAAATAAGTGTAAAAGCCAAAACATTCCCAGCAATGGGGGGAAATTAGCTAACTATAACTAGAACTAAAATTAAAATTATTTGGCAATCAAGTTTCACTGACACATCACCAGGATTAAGATTTACACTGTTTTTGCTAACCTGTTACATTTATGATGGCTTTCGCTTCATCTCCCTCTTGTTACAAGAACGATATCATTCCAAGCATTAAAAATTCCTTTCTCTGATTTCCACCCTTCCAAATATTCCATATTCCACCCTTCTTCATAGCATTTATTGCTGCCTGATGATATAGAGCAAAGCAACTTGTCTCCTGGTTTCTTCTCTTTCTACTGCCTGGAAAGTAAGGGCCAGGAGGTCACAATTTGTTCATCCTTATGCCATCAGACAACAGAAGACACAGAGTTGAGAGCAGAGGAATCTTTTCTTTCTTTCTTTCTTTCTTTCTTTCTTTCTTTCTTTCTTTCTTTCTTT